>NC_031496.1:17699382-17739519 GCF_000237925.1 Schistosoma mansoni
TATTTTTATTCTAAAAGGTAATTATTATGCAAAGTTACCCTCATCCAAATATTGTTGAAATGTTTGGATCCTATTTAATTGGTAATGAATTATGGGTGGCTATGGAATATTTAGAAGGTGGTGCACTAACCAATATTGTTACACGAACACTGTGAGTCATGAATATTTATTCGGTTTTTTTGAAGCACTTTTTTAAATTTCACTTACCATTATTTGTCTTTTCGGATACATCTACTTTTTCAAGAGTTGACATGAGAAATTATCACACGAAATGCTGTGCGATTTCAATGACTTAACAAGTGAATCAAGAAAACTGTGTGATGTTCAAAATAATCACCTTAATCACTAGTTTTTCAGATGATGCTGAGGAGTTTATTAGTTTCTCAATACATAGTTTTATCATAATGTTTGAAAACTAAATCAATGAAAAGCAAGTTCTCCTATACTACTGTTTGACTGTAATGTTTATTTCATAGTGTTCAAATAAGTACGAATTACCAAAAGGACATCATTCATGCTGATATCGTCTTGGAACCTCATTTAAGAGTATAGCAGTAAATTTAGTTTAGTGAAGAGTGTCTGATTGAGTGAAAAATGGTTGTACAATAAATTCTTCTTTATCATAATTTTGATACAAATACTGAATTGTCATTTGATAATCTTTACTTCTGTTTTTTATGCCTTTTATCACTTTCAGAAACGTAAACCATCTCTGATCTATTGTCTTATTATTTATTTTCCTTTTAAAGGCAATTTGCTATAGTGTACATTTCAATGATTTAATATTATTTAGTAGTGTAGACATTCTGTATATGTAATAAATTATTTTATTTAGTTATTTAATCACATATATATTGGTACAAAGGGCACCGGATACATATGCGCCACACAAAATAATGAGAATGGGAGGAGAAGAAAGATGTGTATATATAAAAGAAGGAAATAAAGAAAAGGAAAAGAGTAATGATGGGGAACTGAAATGTACAACCAGAAGAGCTCTCTCAGTTAAGAAAGTTATAGCCACTCTTTATGAAGAAAGTAAAAGAAGGTTACAGCAGGATCGCCACTGGCTTCTATTCTGAGCCATATCTGATAACGTCTCTAGCCACTGTGTTGCACCATCTCTCGGACCCCAGCCAGGGAATCGTGAAGGACCAACAGAAGCTAGCCCTTTCTTTTATACCACAACACCATGTCATACACTGACCTCCTCTCCGCGTTTTCCAACCACTCCCAGAGTTGGCAAATAATGTACGACGTGGAAGTCTCTGGGACGACATTCGTAAAACATGTCCAAGCCACCGAAGTCGGTGTTTCAAGATGGTGACACCAATTGAATTATCGTCTCTGCGCCCGAACACACGATGCCGAACCTCTGCATTACTAACATGGTGTTGCCACTGGATGTCAGCAATCCTTCGGAGATAACGATGATCGAACACAGAGAGACGTCTAACATCCTCAACTCGGAGAGGTCCGGTTTCACAAGCATAGAGCGAAACTACTTTCACCGACGCGTTGTAGATCCGACCTTTTACAGCCAGACTAACATCACGAAGGCGCCAAAGATGGCCCAGATTGGCATAAGCCGCTCTGGCTTTCATTATACGTGCATCAGTTTCATCACTCACGCCCCCACCAGCACTTATGTAGCTACCTAGATACACGAACTTCTCAACTACTTCGATCCCCTCACCATCTAGGGTGAGTACAGGATGAGAATCCTGCCAATCTTGTAGGAGTACCTTGCACTTGAAGGGTGCAAAGCACATGCCGTACCTGCGGACACTGATTGCCAACTGATTAGGTGCGGATTGCATGCCTTGGGCATTATCGCACAGTTAGACAATATCATCCGCATACTCGAGGTCGAGAAGTCGTTCTCCAGGCAGCAGATCCACACCGCCATTACTTACATCCATCAGAGCTGTTTCCAGGATGTCGTCGATGGCAAAGTTGAAGAGGAATGGTGAGATTGAGCAACCTTGCCTAACCCCGCTGCTCGAATGAAACAATTGAGAAAGGTGGTTGTATGTCCTCACTCTGCCTGAGGTGTTCGTATACAGGGCCTTTAAGATGTTAATGAACTTCTCAGGCACACCCTTCTTCAATAGACAATCCCAGAGAACAGTCCTGTCCAACGAATCGAAGGCAGCCCTGATATCAATAAACACTACGATTGTTGGCCTGCGATAAGTATGACGGTGTTCGATCATTTGGCGGAGGGTGAAGATGTGATCAATGCATCCTCGATCAGAACGGAAACCAGCCTGCTCCTCTCGAGTCAATCGTTCTCGGGTTTTAAACAACCTACGAAGAATGATAGAAGCCAATAGTTTGGACGCAATCGGAAGTAGACTTATCCCCCGATAGTTGTTACAGGAACAACTTCAACCCTTTTTAAAGGTAGGGACGACTATTGACTCATTCCATGATGTTGGAACACTTTCTTGCTCCCAAACCTTTGCAAACAACAACGTCAGTTCCATAGCCAGAAAGTCACCACCATCTTTAAAAAGAGCCGGAGGTAAGTCATCTGGGCCCGGTGATTTGTAACGTTTCAAGAGTTGGAGTTCCTTGCGGACTTCCGCCTCCTTTGATGGATCAGTCGTCACCGGTCATGGGGGGCAGGATAAACTGGTTGATGTTGCCGGAGCAGCAGGCCAGTTGAACTGCCCTTCGAAAAATTCTGCCCATCGTCGAAGACGTCGAGAGATGTTTGTGATTGGCATCCCGTCATCCTCGTAGATTGTTTCACTCACACCAGACTTCTTGCTGCCAGTGGCTCGGATGAGTTGGAAGAGCTTCCGGCAGTTACCAGATGCACCAATCTTTCACAATAATATATCGTGTTCACAGCAGTCTACCTAATTCCGTCAGACTGAGAATACTACAGATGGCTGAGGCAATTGCTATTCGGATCAAAAAGCCAGAGCTTGCCATCCAAAAGAAATATGTCCAGCCGCTCCTTTTATAATATGGTGACATTAATTTGATTAATGTTCATTTTTATATCTTAAACTTATTTTATTTACACATCTTACTAGTCATTCTTCTTATTATTATTATTATTCTTCTTACTATTATTATTATGCTTATCACACTTGCTAACCTTTTAGAGAAATTTATTCAGCATCCACCCCTATTTACTATATCTGACCTAATTCATATTATTCTACATATTACGTAATTTCTGATTTGTAATCCCATTGTTCTATCTCATCCCCATGTCAACTATATATATTCTGATAATTTATCTTACGATTTTATTTCACTTATAAACTGATTCAAGTTAACACTACATATTAGTCATCCCAACATTAACGATTCGATTTGATTTTATATGACAAACAACACTCCTTGATTCACATGTTACAGTTTCTTAAATGATGTACTCTGCATTAAACCTGGCCAATTTTATCTGGATTATTGATTTCATATATGCTGATTGACATGAATATTAGTTTATGCAATAATTTGACTGTATCGAATTTCATACAGTCGGTTCCTTTCACAAACTCGAAAAAACTGAGAATCACACTATTTGCAAAATACAGTTATGTAAGTGATTGGAAATAATTGAACATATTAGCTTGCATGTTATTAAAAAGAAAGCATCGAAATATAACGAACTCATCGTATTCTGCAATTACTGTTGTTATTCCCTGATCTCCTATCGTGTTAATTTTCCTAAAATAAATTATGAAAATTTTGAAATTGATTTCTTCTTATAAGTGAGATATTTAGCTAAATAATTTGGAAATATTTTTCTATTTACTTTTCCTTTAACTTATGACGTAACAAATCTCGAAATCACTGTAAGTTAACTAATTAGGTTATATGACTTTAATCATGAAAGCAGAGTGGATTCATCTTCAAAATGAAAATGATTTTTTGGTGATTAACATTTGATGTATTGTAGAATGTCAGAGAAACAGATAGCCACCATCTGTCGTGATGTACTTCGAGCGTTGGCGTTTCTGCATGACCATGGTATCATTCATAGAGATATCAAATCTGATTCTATTTTATTGTCAATCAATGGACGTGTAAAGCTTTCAGACTTTGGATTTTGTGCAAGAGTAAGTTATAATATGAAAGTATGTATATATGTTGTTTCCGTATAACTTCAAAATGCAAACTTTAAGTGTTTATTTCATTATGTTCGGAAACGTTTCCTTTCTACTTCAATCGATTCTGATTTGAGCCTTCATTGTTCACTACTTTTAAATGAATAGTCAGACAAAGTGTCTGGACAAAACTTTGAAAATATTTGAATTTCAGTCATTCAGATTATTTCAATTATAATTTATTCTTAACTATTTTTGTTTCAGCGATAATTTTCTCAACATTATCATCCTCTTTATATTTTGAACAACAGATCGTATGACTTTTATGTGAGCTTCATACCAAATTTCATTTTTATATCTATCCTGAAATAAACAAAAGTATTTTTATTATTTCACAAGAGATATCCAAAAAATTGAACATATTATCAAAATCTTTCAAGTATAACTAACTTGAATTGTCTTTGCAACTTAGTCCTACATAAGGTCGATAGTGGCCCGAACAACCACATATTAACGTCTGTGACTTTGAAGCTGGGTTACACGGTATCAAATACCCAAGGGATTATAAGTTCCCTAAATATTTCAGGTACAACTCGCTAACGAGTGCCAAATTGGGAAAAACAAATAGGTTCACGGTATACAATCACCTACATCCAACCACCACCTAGGTCGATTTATGAATACAGAGTTCGAGTTTTAATAATCGACCGGAAGAATGAATCAATTTACTAAGCTGATTTTGTGTAAACACTTTCTGATGGCAGCCAAATTGTAGAACTGTCATAAAATATAATCATAAGTGTTCATTCATTCAACAGTTAAATCTCAGATAAATGTAATAAATCATGCGAAAAAACAATGTTGTTTTTATTTCAGTGTTATATTGAGAATTTAGAATAGTAGTATTTTATTAAGCAACGAAGCAATTGTAAAATGTTCACGAGCTATTGCGAACCAAAAAAATAATGGACGGTTATTTGGTCCTAACATTACCTTCCTTAGTAATCCAATTATTTATATATTACGGTGAACGTTACTTAGTCCACTTCAACTGATCTTTCCTTGTTATACCAGGCAAATCAAGTAGGGTGAGCATATTTTCTCTAATATTTATGAATAAACATTTTGAACCATGTTTTTGTGTAAGACAAAATGTTGCACTTCTGTTAACTACTTTCAATTCACAAAAACAGAACTTAGGAGCCACTGAATTTTATGTATCTGTAAGAAATACCGTACTGTTATGTTTTTACAATGTTTACAATTTTTCCCATGGTTATGTTTAACTGATACCTGTGAACAACTGCCCGAATTCCAAGCATCTGTTTATTGTGCATTTATATCAAGGTCTCTCCTGATCAACCTCGAAGGCGTAGTCTTGTAGGAACACCATATTGGATGTCCCCTGAGGTGATCAGTCGATTACCTTATAACACATCTGTTGATGTATGGTCAATGGGTGTCTTATTAATTGAAATGGTTGATGGCGAACCAACATTTTTTAACGAACCACCATTACGCGCAATGAGAAATATTCAAAGAGATGCTATTCCCCATTTAATGTATCCTCACAAGGTATGAATGGTATATGTTTGGCTTTTGGTGCATATTTTGCAACTGTTACTGTTTTTTAAACATTATGTTTGTACCCATTTATTATTGACTGATTTGCTTACTGATGAAAAAAATCTATGATGAGGTGTATTTAATTTTGAAATCTTTTGAAACACATAGAAACATTAAATAAAAAAACTACTGCTCTACTAAACTGTTTAGGCTTAGAACGTCACGTAAATGCTAATTCTAGACTCAACACCATTACAAGAATTAAGGAATAAAGATATATTAGGATGGTGTTCATCAACCGATATGTTGAAGTCCATTGATTCATATTTTAGCATTCCCGTTAATCTGAAATATAAGTAACTCACATTTTATATAAATGATATGTGATTCCTATACAATTAGCTTGGTTAAGTACCAAAGTCATTATAACCATATAGTTAAAGAGTTGGGGAATTTCATCATAACTTTTACCAATGGTGAGCAGACAATTCAAGTTGCACGTTTTGCTGAGTTGTCACGTGTAGGGTTAACAAGATAGTTATACTAAAGTGATACGGAAACATTCATAATCGTGCTATTTTATCAGTTGATTAAAGCTCATATGTAGATGTTTAACTGCCAACTTAATGCTCTACAAATCAAGCATAGATTTGGATGCACACTAGTCTAAAGTGGCATAATCAGAAAAATTAGTTCTCTTTTAATTTATCTTTTACGACCGTATTTCAAATCACATTTCCTGTGTCACATTAGTCCCCTACATACAAGTAAGAATTGCGAAAAATATACTCCTCAGAAGTCAACAGTTATCAGTCATCACACAATAACTATCGTCAGGTTTGCTGATTAGTTATTTGAAAATCTCATCATTTTATCTAAAATGTTTTATTGAATAATTCTCTATTTACTACCTATTGTATAGAAACTTTTAAAAAAAACAACTCTTTCTTATATTTCAGTCATCTAGGAAACTAAATTCATTTCTTGGACTAATGTTAGTTCGTGATCCATTCAGAAGAGCAACAGCTGCTCAACTTTTATTACATCCATTTCTATTATTAGCGGGTTCCAGTGATTGCCTTCTACCATTATTATATCATTCAAATATTGTTTCATGAGATTCAAGATAATATATATGTGAATCCCGATGGAAACATTTGGATACAATGCAATAATTAAATCAATATGTTTTTCTTCTAAATCAAATGACAACTTTATATGAATCGATAAGAATGAATAAAATTGCAATTTTCTTTTTTTTCATCAATGTGAAATTAAGAGATACTCTACTCATTCTATAATGATCTGTATACTAAGAGTAAATAAAATGGAAATGGAAATTTCTATATCATTGCAATTCTTAGTACAACTACTGTCATTTCCACAAATTCTCTTAAAGAAAATATAGAAATATATATATGTCAAATTATAACTTATCTCTACATTTAACTGTTAATGATACAGTTATGTACAGCATAAGCACACTGTAATAGACTACATTGTGTTAATAAATGAACTTAGCATTTTGATGGGATATTACCAATCAATGATTCTTATAACTTTCCGTTCGTTTTTTTGTATTTTTTTTAAAAATAAAAAAATAAAAGAAGTACAAACTTATTTACTATGCTCAGTCTTTCATGGTTTGGTTATTCTCTTACTTTTTATACAGTTTACCCTTTTCTTATATACATATATATATATATATATATATATACACCTATACTTTTTGGTTCTTTGTTCACCTTATCAAAATTACAAAATAGAGAGAGAAAAAAAGTATTGTTGAATTTATTTTTAAAGATAATGTTTTTTGTTTCTTGACTGTTTGTGTATATGTGTAGGTGATTGGTTAAAATTTGGCCGATCAAATGACTTGATCAATTTTTTTTATCATTTTTATTTTATGAAAACAGATCGGGTGATCTTTCAAATGATCAAACAAAAAAAGAAAAAGATAAGAATGAGTTGATTTTTGTAAAAAACTTATATCAATATCATAAATACATAAATATGCACAATATTATTCTTTCTCGTTGTACATAATGAATATGTATATTTTACTATGTTCAGATTATTGTCTAAAATCACCGCACTCTTCTATATGCCGTTTTGTTTATCTCTTTTCAGCTATTCTTTTTTTTCTTTCTCAAATGTTGTTCTATAATGTCTCCTTTTTCTTTTTTTTTAAAAAACAAAGTCTGTTTTTTCTGAAATACTTCGTTTTTAATTAAGGCACTTTGATTGTGTAAGTTATTATTTTGATAAAAATAAAATGAAAAGTCTATTTAATTTACAAACATGGTGAACAAAGATGGATAGTGGCTAGCAGTGGAATCCAGGACGCGCGTTTCGTCCTATTTGGGACTCGTCAACTGGATGTACCTGCATCTCAGAGTTAATGTTCACTGTGGGACTCGAACCCAGTACCTTTCGCTTCAAACGCCATTGCGTTATCCACTCGGCCACTGAGTCCTGATAGCCACTTGCTTCAACTTCACCTCATTGCACAAGCACATATGCCAATTAGAGACTGACCAGTTGCAGTCCTAAAACATCATCGGGAAGATCCAAACAAACAATACTAAGTATATTTCTATTTAATTTACTTTAGAAAGAAAATTTTTATTTTTTTTTATTTTTCAATACCATAAAGGTAGGCTTATCATAAGGTTTAATAAAGTATTGACTATCATCTCTGAAAATCTAAATGGAGGTCTAAAAGTGTTGAAAATATGTTTCTTCAGTCAGCGTTCTTAATAAATTTATATTTTGATTTGACTTATAAGATTTACTAAGGATTATTTGCTTTTTGAATAATTTCGAGAAATTTCCAAAATTCTACTGTCAACAGATGCCCTCCAGATGATCATCAACTTCATATACTTTGGCTTAGAATAGAATTCTATTGTATCACCAAATTCTTGTTTATTCACGAATTGCATTTGGCAAAATGTTTGAAAGTTAGTTAGAAAGCCGAAACAGTGGGCTTCGTGAATGACGATAAAAATGTGTATTTATAGAACGCCCAACATAAAATTAAACAGATTTGACAATATGAAAATCTATTTGATGTATTTAAATTATTTATTCTTATTACTTTTTGATAGGATATTTAGTGGTCCATTGATCTGACTACAATTCGATCGTATACTGACGTTAATGAAACCCTCGTATATAATTATCAACATAATTCGCTCTAGAGAACAACGGAATAAAATAAGTCAAGTATGAGAGTAGATTTGAGATACATATTTTCGATACACGCGTTGATGCAGACAAACAGTTGGAGAATCGGATCAAAGAAGTAGACCGGAGAACGCAAATGTGCCAGCTCGATTTGATAACACGTGATTCAATGTTTGTAGTCAAACAAAACTAACCAAAAGACGTACAATGAACAGAATAATAGTTGAACACAGGCTTTAATAAAAACATCTAGGTTAATAAGCGAATAATCAACAGAGACTGAGACCTCTGTTAATTGTGAAATGTGAGTACAACTAATTACGTTGCATAACTTCACTTCACTTTCGTTTGACCTGATAAGTCTCCTCCATTCTTATCAAAAATCAATAATAATGATGATCATTATTAACCAATGTTTTATGAAATTCAATTTTGTAAATTGGTATATATTCCGTGACAGTTGTTCCTTTTTTAATAAGAAGAACACGTGTCAACAGAAGAAAATATTCTACAGTACTATATACAAGACAATATGTCTACTGATCAACTATATTTTACAGCGAAAACCACTATACAATATGGTAAAGTTAAACAATTCCAGTTTGTCTTAATAATCACATCAGTTTCAGTGATGATCTACTTTGTCTTCAGTTGTTGTCATGGTAAGTTGTGTCATCTTTAATTCTTTTACAAATTTCCTAAATCTAAATTTCATGTCATCTTCATCAGTACGGTGAATTTTAATTTCGCCTAATTGTTAGGCGTTATATAGTCTGTTCTATGAATAGAATAATCCTCCAGTCATTGCAATTGAGGTTTCTTATACTTGTAGTTTTCTTTCTGATTTGTAATTCACTGAGTTGATAGGCACTTCAGCATTAAACAGGTGGAAAAGAGACACAATGGACTTGTAGAATGACACAAGATTTTTTGAATTTGTATTCTCCAAACAAAATAATCGTAGATGATATTTCATATAACTTGTACTGTTTGACAATCATAATGCCATCACATTACATAAACCTGAGTATGTGTACCCACTATCAAAATCGTATTATAGGTTTTGACCTATTCATTTTATTTCTATGTGAGGTAACTCGTTATAGGGATCAGTTAGAAAACTAAATTTTGCATGATACAGATTTATCATATTTGCATGAACTATGTGCACTAATGATGTTTAAAATGAATTTATACCTCACAGTTTGTATTCATATCAGTCAAATCAGTGCCTAAGTCAATGTCATTTTGCAACAATCACCTCGATGACATGAAGGTAGTTAGTGAGATATCGAATAGTTAATCGGTAAACTCCTCGGTGAATACAGTCACTTGAAAATCATGTGTGGTATCTTAGTTGATAACGAAAAATGAGATTGTCTCTAGTAATGCAACAATGGACTAATGGTATTAAAAATTATAATTCGTTTAAAGATGAGAGGATAGACCTAGATTCCGTTGGAGCAATATGTATAAAGTCTCCAGTTATTATAAATGACAGTGGGTTATAATTTGGCAGATGTTAAATTTTTCACTAAATGTTCATGATCCTTATATGTCTGATTGAAATAAAGATCACGAATATGACTAAATTCGTCACAAAGATATCTCTTTATATGGTTTAAACTATGAAAACAGTGTGACTTGGAACACGAGACATGAACCAATTCTCTAAGCAGCCTATAGCAGTTGTATAATGGACTGTCAACGTAGAGGATGTGTCACGTGTACGCAAGACAAAGAAATCAAAACACTGACTTTGAGGTTAAACACAAAATGTTTCAAATTTCTTCAATTTTCTCAGTATTGAGATCGGTTAGTGTTATGGGATTACGGAGAAATAACTCACTGTTATTTCACATTGCATTGACGGTTTTGTATCTGTATTTCCGAATTCAATGGAACTGGTGAAGAATAAACATGACTACCTGAAGAACTTTAATACAAATGATCAAAATGACCTGTATAATGTCACAAATATATCTCTTTAGATAGTACGAACTATGACTATCAGTAGGATTCAGAACATGCGTCCTCAATTAGGCTGTCAGTGGCATCCATCTTCTCTTCATAAACCTGTGAAGTATTGAGGTATTCAGAACAGGATTCACATATCCCAACTAACACTGACCAACTTCTAGTCGAGATACCAACAACAGGATAATACCAACCATTGTGAATTGAATTTCTTGACACAGCATGAACTGATACTTATTATCAGAATAATTTGCGCCGATCTTGTTTTGTGAGCTAAGGTGATAAATTCAATTTGTGTGTAGATAGACTAACGTTTATACATGTAAATATGTAATAATGTAAATCTTTCTATTCAATCTGAATTAGTGTTTTGTTAAGACGTTATTTTGTTTTCTCATAGGAATAGCACTGTCTCAGACTTCAAGTCAGAATGCAACCACCGGTTTGCATACTATGGATCCATGTGAAAAATTTTATCTTTATGCATGCACAGAGTGGGAGAGAAACAATCCAATACCGAGTAATGAACGGGATATTAACACTTTTAAACAGGTCGAAATAGCCACTGACCAATACTTCTATAACATCATTGGCAAGTATTTTCATATTGCCAACAATATGATATGATTGTGTTTATATATATATATTGCTATTATTTTATTAAGAAATGACTATAAAAATGGAACTAATCACTTCAAGTAGTATCTGATGCTGAGATTCACCTGAAGAGCAATGAAGGATTTTTCAACTGAAGAAGAAGTTAACAGATAATCAGGGATTACTGAATGCCTCATTCGAATATTTGTAATAGAGTGTGATTAATCAGACGAATAAAACTAGTCATGATCAAGTTGAATAACTCTATACACTTTCTAACGAGCTACTACATATATGTTCTCTAAATCGCTTCTCATGCACGATTACTTTCAGCATGTGATCTGGAATTCTCACTCAATACTATTTGAATAAGTTTAATATAACTAGGATTGTAAGGCGTACAATTTATGAACATGACTAGGCTATATTAGAAGATTGGTTCAACGATGTGTTTTGTTTTCGGCAAATTCATTTTTAATGCTGCACAGTCGCAATTGTGTACTCGTTTTTCAAAATGATAATAATTACAATGATAGTTATTAGAAAATTATGTTAAACATGGTACCAGTGGGACAGAATAAATAACTGTATTATCTTGTCGTGCTGATCCTTTCTTTCCCAACTACAATTTCCTCATTCATCTTCTTAATAAATATTCAAGCCATTAACAATAAAACTATTATCTGTTTCCATTGATAAGAATAACATCTTGATAGTGCCATTTATTCTACCTCACTGTTACCATGTTTAACATAATTTCATTATCACTATTATTGTAATTATCACCATTTTGAAAAATGAGTACACATTCGCGATTGCGCAGCTTCGAAAATGAATTTTCCGAATGGAAGACAATTTGTCTAACCAATCTTCATCATCTTAAATCTTAGTGGATATATTCCGTGTACCTATTTCATGAGCAATATGTTTCACATTGTCTCTGTTCATATGATTTGTAAATTTATTTGATTTCTTCACTACCCAATTACAATTCTCACAAACATCGACTTTTTCAAATCAAGCTAACAAGTCATATGCCTTGGATGATCCCCACCTGTCTACTACTCGCAAATTTTACGAAGCTTGTATAAAAGGTCCTTATGATTCAAATGATCATGTTAGAGATCAGTTGCGTCAGTTAATTTCGATGGCATTCGGTGAATGGGATTTATTGACATCTCTTTCAACAAATGTGACAAATACATCTAAGGCTGCCAGAAATATTCTAAATTTGAGTCTGACTGATTTATACCTACCACTGATAAGCACAACAGGGCATTCACCCTTATTTTCATTGGATATCGATCAAGAGAATCGAGCGATTCGAGTAAGTTGAATTCATAATGTATATGGACAGCAGTTCATGTGTTATAAAATGACACAATTAAACACCATCCAACTATCCAATAAAATACATACTGTTTATATTGTTCCGACTGAATAGTAAGGACAATGCGATCATTTAGCCATAATAATCAACCAGTAATGGAATGATGACACAATGACAAGCGAAACAACACTACGATATATTATTCACATAAACTAAACTAAATAGTCTGACTAACTAGAAACCCGAGTGCTAAATTATCAGAATAGTTTCCTGAATTACATACATCAAATTGTATGAGACATGCTGTTTATGAGGGTATTGAAGCTAATAGTAAGTGATTATTTAAAAAATGTGTATCAATCTTCAATGGATATTGTGAATTTGATTGTCATTTATCACTTCCCACTCGTGATAAGTTAACGGAATCTGATCATCCTTATGTCTGTATTACTGAAATGCAAAGTCATACTATAGGGTATTGAAGCTAATAGTAAGTGATTATTTAAAAAATATGTATCAATCTTCAATGGATATTGTGAATTTGATTGTCATTTATTACTTCCCACTCGTGATAAGTTAACGGAATCTGATCATCCTTATGTCTGTATTACTGAAATGCAAAGTACATAATACATAATAATACATATTATGTGACCTCAAATCATAAAACATAACTGAAGTAAGCGAATCATGAACTATGAATGTTTTATCACTATATACTTGCCAGAACTTGAAAAGGAAAATCACTGATATCATGATAGCAAAAATGGCTTGTTGACATGTGCCAACTAACTCAAGGTATACGGCATCATTCTGGTTATTTCCAACAACTTAATATTGATACATTATGTGCGAGATCTCGGTTCAGTTTGATTGATTACTTCATTGTGCATTTGATCAACACCATTAAATAGAAACTCTTCACAGGAATTAACAATCCAATAATATTTCAGTTGTAAGAGAAACGTGTAGTACTCCAGTATTGCAGTGTAATTCTGTATTTTCACTTTATAGTGGAGAACGAATAAAATGAATTGTAAGTTCACAGCACAGAAAAATTTTTCATAGGAGGAAGACGCAATTAGTTGATTCTCCTTGTAACCAATACTTCTGAAATACACTTCAGTAAACCAAACCCATGTCTGGTGGTCGAATTCTAAAAGTTGGACCGAACAGACAATTTAGAATCAATCAGTCGATTAGAATAGTCTTTCGTTATTTATTTGCCATGAATTACGTAGATATCGTCTTGGATCGTGGAAAGATAAATCATCTTTATAATTAGAAACAAACTATGGAATCGGTGGTAATTTCATCGACTACTACCACAACATCTTCCAAGAATACACTTTATACTAATAACGAGTTGACCATTATTTGGTTTACCACTAATTCACATATGACAATTTCGAAATTCCCATGACTTGGAAATACCACAGAGCAAAACGTTTGAGAAATAGGTAGTTCATGCGAATATTCAATAAATTTTCACCCGACTATCAAAATATATATGGATATGGTAGAATTCAGATATCATCTAAATATCTGTAAACGATTTGGGGAACCAGTTATTCTTTCGAGTATTTTTGGCTGTAGGTTTTGTTATTTGATAAATGCTAACCATAATGCTGTATACTCCCACTTTCCCAGTCTCCTTTCAAATATTTTATGAAATTGGGTTTCTTTATCTGTTACATAATATGTTGAATGCTGATAAATTCGGACTTTTCCTTATATCGTCGCATTCTTATCAATCTGCATGAATTCTAATATAATTTTACTTCTATCAGATCTCTTCAGGTCAGCTAACTTCAGATCAAAGTCTCATGAAGAAGGAGGTAATTTGCAGATTATATTAGTCATTCTCAATGTTAAATTTACTGGTATGGAACATAATTTATTGTCCATTGTATTATTCGTTAAATTCATGAGACATTAGATGGATGTCAATAATCTGAGTGTACTATATTTCCGTTTACTGAAATCCACAAATCGTAACACAGATTATTATACGATATCCAAATAGCATATTTGTAATTTCACACTGAGTAGAAAATTGAATTTCTGACAATTTGCGACTTTGTGTAAGTCACTTCTTCAGAGAGTGATAATTCTTAAATTAAATTAACACGATCTTAGTTATTACAAACAGACAAAAGGTGAATGTTTGGTTAAATGAAAGCCAGGTCACATCCAAAATCTCACATCATTTCACGTCATTTCAGTCAAAGTATTCTGTGTGATCAATATTCTAGGAATGACCAAGATTGAATTTGATAACACGTTCATTTATTCAGAAAAAACAGATGTGGTCACTCTGACCGAAATCTTTACATGGAACCGATTCTTTATTTCAAACGTATAATTGTTAGGCAGTTATGTACGTACATTAGTCGACATATTTAGAAATTATAGCTGTCAAGATAAAAATTACAAACCAGTTGTGTATTATAGATGTGTCATCAAAGTTTGATAATGTCTTGGTTATCACATTCACAATAATTTCAATTTTGTATCATCTTTTCATAACAAAATATACTTCATTTCTTCCTTCAAATAGAATGGAGTGTCAAACATGAAGGATATGCTTTATGTATCAGCTGATTCACTAAATATGAAAGTGTCACAGTATTCGAAACTTCATGGTGCTTTTCAGTTATTTGACCGTCTAGTTAATGTAAGTTACCTAATGTTTGTTGTGACTTACTTTCTAATAAATGATGTTGACTATTACATGATTTAAGTTATACACTCCACATGAATGTCTAGTTGTAATACACAGAGATATCAGTTGTTGAAAAGTTATGAGTCCTTTATTCACTAAACACAATATGTGACGGCGAACTGGAAGTGGTATTATCTCAATCAGACAGTCGTTACCAATGAAAATAAATGATGAGGGGACAGTAAATAATTCTTGAAAGTTGAAACCGTAGACAAAACTCACTCATATGAACATAACCTGCTCACCCAGAAACTTGAAGGTATTAGGTTTGATATTGGCACACCGAAACGTATACACTACTTGAAGAGTGAATAGATACCATGCTGACCTCAAATCTATTACTGTTCATCAGCAGTAGTCATTCCGTTCAGTAAATTATCCCCACATCCTCCTGAAAGTACACTGACTACTGAATATACGCGATCACCAAACTCTGGGATTTATGTTTCATCTGACATTGCCAGGTCAGTGAACGATCTGCTAACAAGAAAGTAATACTAAACGACGATAAAACTGATTTTTCAGATAAATGCATTTGATAGGTTTTCATCGTTTCAAATCAAACGGTTCATTAGTCGGTTCTCATAACAGTAATGAAAAATATCTTCTGAAAGTTATTCCATTCGTAGTTGGTGCAATAAAATCACTTATGTAAGAGAAACTCACTCCATGGAATCCGTGCAAAAAATATTGAAATATCGTATTCAGTTTCTTTATATACCAACCGAAGTCTCTTGAAATGTTCCTGACAGAATTAATCAAACACTAGTTGCGCAAACCTATTTCAACTTACCTACACGATAATCACAATCAGTTGAAGATTCAACCAGTGTATCACTGACTCTACTATACGCTATTTAATATCATTTAAACAAGATATATAAAATGCTCATTAGTTGGGAAATTCTGTTTCCATGCTTTACAAAATTCTAATTTCAACATTAAACACATTATCTGTTTCATATCATATACAAATTAGGGTTTGGTTATTTCCATGTACTTATTCTTTGTTTCGGTTTTGTTTCTCAGGCTTTCTTGGATCCACAAACATCCACACCATTTAAAACAAACCAATCGGTTAGCATTGAAGAATTAAAGGCCATTTGTCCACCGGTAAATCCATTTATATCCTTTCAAACTGCATAAAAATAAAAAGATATAAATAAAAATCTTCTATTGATTTTTAGATTCCACTAGACGAAAGGTTGAAACCAGTCATTTTGGTCGATTATTAGATGATACCAAATTAAATTGAATATCTTTGTGATGTAGAGAAATATAAATGGTTTCCCATTTCGACTAAACATATACTTGTTAAATCATGATTCAGACACTTTCTAAACTAACATTAAACGAGCTTACATCTCAATATGGTGCACATGCTATCGAGTCACCTAGACTGGTTGTGGCATTGCAACTTTATCGATAGAATTCAATATCGACAGCAGTGGGACCTAACACAAAGTTTAGTAATACTCTAGGATATTAGATAAGTAGAAGATTTCACTATTCTACTGACTCGAGTAATAACTCAGTAATACTGCTCTACGAATATCAGACATATTTTACATAATCTTAGTGGGTGTGAATTGTCGAATTTTCTCACTAACACAAACATAATGAAGAAATCAAACTGTTTGTTGAAAATATTTTTTGAAAATTTACAAAACTGTCTGTTTAGATCGATTGGGATTATTTGTTTGACAAAGTGTTCAATCAAACTGGATTTAGAAACTACCATAAATTACCAATAAAGGTTGAAGAAAAATTTTCGCTCCAATATCGTTGTGGATTCCATCAAATACAATTGGAAACAGATGAAGATAAAAGGTATTTGCTGAAATTGAATTTTCATTTGATTATTTGTATTCAAAGTAATCGAAAGACAGTAGTAGTGATCAATTTTGACAATGCTGGGTGATCACTTACAAACAAAGCATTGGATTCTTTTTAATTTGACATTTCCAAGGGTAATGTTTTCGTCATTAGTGCATATTGTGGAAAGCAAAACAATATGTGTCATATTTTGAGAGAATGCTTTATTTGGTATACATGATGTGTCAAACATTAACGGATGAGTTAATTTTCCTTGAGAATCTCAGGTAATTTGATGTAAATGTCTTTGTGACTTGACCAGCGATAATGAAGATTCCATAGACAGTGCATAAAGTCTGCATACAATTGAGGGTTAAAAAAGCATTCTAAGTGTTTTAGTTGTTTGTTGGAATTAATTCACCGGTTTTATTTTGAATGGACTATCTGTTAAGCTGTTCAATGTGTTTCTGAAGTGGCGTTTTAAATACATCTATGTAGATTGGTGGAAGGGGTTTTGCGTAGATTATTTTATTCGTAGGTTGTATTCGTCAGGAATCGTCCACATTGAATAATAAGGATAACTTGACAAGTGTTTGGTTATGGTATCGGACACCTCATCAGTGTACATTTGAAATGATAGTCATCAGGGATCATTCCAATAGTTTTAATGGTTGTGAACCTTTGGCGAGATTTGGATGTTTCGGTTTCGATCACTGTTAGGGTTGTTGTTCTTCAATGCTCACCAGTCCATACTGGACCAATTCAGCTGTTCAATGTTCCCTGGTATTTATAACATGGTAATCACGTTTTTAAGCAGTCAAACAACAATAATCGTTTTGCTTTGTTTTAATTTTTAATGACCTTTTCAAAGCGCACTCTACAACCTGGCTGTTTTGAATTTTATGGCGGAACAAAATCGTCGTTTAGAAGATCGGGAAAATCATGATTTCGTGAACAAATCAAATCCAAGTGAATTGAATAATGTTATATAATTATTGCTATTTCGTTGAAATTCATTCAACAAACTTATTAACAGCATCTTTACCATTGATGTCCAGTTTGGTACATGTTCACGAATGAGCGCGCCATGCTTTAACAATATCCTCAATAATTAGTTCTCTAGTAGATGGTCAAATAGACGACATGCGTTCTCTCTTCAATCCGATGTGCCTTTAAGTTAAATTAAGATGAAGATTCTATACACTGTCAATAAAATACACCAGTTTGGTGAGTGGTAGATAAAGAATATAATATCATTAAATCTTTATTATGAGCCAAGTTGCACCGATATCCTCAGTTATATGATGGGTCACTCCATAGTTACATGATTTAATTCAGTTAGCAAATTGATTACCGTACACATTATATGCACTGTTTTAAAACAAATTACTCCAAATTAGATCAACTTGTCAGGTATCTCCTTAACAGAATGCTTCCCAATATTTTGTGTTTTGAATAGGGAATTCCACATACTTCTCACCTTATTGTATGAATCGAGTGAAGACCGTATTTCCATGGACACTTGAAAAGCACTTCCTGACTTCTCACATCACTCAAAACCAAAGAAATGAGGTTCGTTCAGTTTGTCAAACAGTCGTCCTATCAATGTAAATTATAATTTAATATTTCGATTGAACACAGAAGTACAAACCAACCTCACGTGCCCAGCTGTGTTGCCCTATAATCTGTAACTCATATTCATTAAAATTTCAGTCAACGATTTCTGACTCAGTTGGACAACACCAAACAACACAAATCGATGTTTAATACTGATACCCATGCACATGTTCAACACAGATCCTCAAGTTGAAGTAATTACTAAAACCAGTATTCACAAACTAAAGGAGAGATATTTCGGAAGCAATTGTCGAACAACTACGTAACACTGAATAGGTACCATTCAACTGAAGTCAGGTTAATAATACTACCAGATATTTCATGGTGTGAATAGTGAGCATTCTGCGTAACGTCAGCTACTGTTGTTCACTTGACACTTTGTATGATCACATATTTGCGTGAGAATGTTCTACTCATAATTACCTCCTAAGCTAAGATCAATGCTTGCCAGTTTGAGGAACGGTACTAAATCATATGCACATTCAGCAGGTGTTTATTCGTTGAGAGTATACACGTTAGTTTAACTAAGAACAAATACAATTTTGAAACCAATCGAAAACACACCTAAAAGTAACACAGTGTTAGGGACTTACAGGTGATCGACTGGATTACGAAGACCTCCACATCTAAGAGGAAGCACGGGATACAATATTCAGCTTGGATGCACTTGAACAATTTGAACCTCGCCAACCAACTAGTTCGTCCATTCCGCACACAACAACAAATGCTGGTGAAGCCAACCAATGCACAAGCAGTCTCTACAGCATTAGGCCTCAATAGACATAGGGACAAAGCAAGATTCTCAATTACAACACAGAGAACACTAACTCAATTAAACTTTATTGAGAAGCTCTGGAATAGGTGGAATCTTTCACGTGCCTGAGAAGCATTATGAATGAGCAAGGAGTACCTGATGCAGATGTGAAGGTATGAATTGGCAAAGCAAGGACAACATTTCTACAATTGAAGAACATATGGAGCTCAAAACAACTGTCGGCCAACGTCACAGTTAGGATCTTCAATACAAACGTCAGGACAGTTCTACTGTGAGGAGTCGAAACGTTGAGATTTACCACAACCACCATTAGTATAGTACAAGTATTTATAAATAATTGTCCGCACAAGATACTCAATGTCCGGTGACTGGATATCGTCAGTAACAACATACTGTGAGAGAGAACAAATCAGTTTCCAGATGAAGAGGAAATTATTAGGGTTAGCATGCGTAAGTAAGTGGTAAGTATTAGATGTTGAATGACCAGACTAGTGTAAATCTTAACTGCGATAAGTGCTTACTGAAATCAAAATATATTTACGGAAAAAATTGAAGCACGTCTGATGAGACCCAATTTTCAACACAATTTCTATCTCTCATTTAAAGGTTCAACAACTAGTTGAAGAAGTGAGAAGCTCCATAATTGAATCAGTCACACAAGCCACATGGTTGAATGAAAATACAAAGCAGTTTATTACGGACAAGGTTAGCTTGATGTCCAATCAGTATAACATGTTTGTTGCAATTTAATAAATGTTATAGATTAATCAAACCAAGGTTTTCATTTTCTATTCGAATGTAAGTGGATCAGAAAGAAGAGAAGATCTTTCAGCGATATACAAAGTGAGTTTGATGAAAACGAAACAATTCTTTCATTAGGATAATTATTAATCTCACTGTGTACATATTAAACTGAGATGTTGACAATTTTCTCATACTGAAACCCATTTTAAGCTGATTTATTCGTTTCTTTACACTACCTTGATATAATGCAAGCCGTATTGCATAACATAACAAATGGTTTGTCGTATGTTTACATTTTTCCACGTGCACACCAGAAACGAGAGCTCATTGTTAGCTTGTAGATATGGTCACATGGTTTAATGGCTTTCTAGATGACGTCAGTTGGTGATGGCAATCAAATTAATATTAAACACATCCATGTACACGCTATCATATCTTTCTCAAGATGAATTACACTAGTCTAAATTTAAACAACATTCGATAAACCGAGTTTTCCACTTAGTTCATCATCATCATTCGAACTCTTGAATTTCAGTATCCTATAAATGCCGAAGATCATGTGTTAAATGAGTATTATGCACAGAAAGCCATGTATACAGAGAAATTGAGAAGAAGAATTAAAAAAGCTGGCAAAACGTAAGCCATTATTTTTCTATTCCATTCAGTTTAGTTTCAAACTTTGTTTATATTTTGGCCATAAATCAATTAGAATAGCTACATTGACACATCTAGTCTACACTGGTCTCCACATAATGAAATAACACTCGCTTTTCACCTTAACACCAATGGAAACTTACTTGTCTTAAACGAACATCTACACTAGATGCAGCGCCAGTTTCTTTTCTCACAGAGAATATTAAGTGAATTGTAATGAAATACTGCTGTCTCACAATAATAAAATGTCCACTTGTAAATATTCACACGTTCGACCTACACATTATAACAATATTGAGTAATGTGAACTCAATCGTTTCATCATCATGTGAGTAAAACACCGATGCATAACGAATGATGACTGAACATGACCATCCAATAATTTTGATGACAACCACAAAACTTCACTCATAGAATACTATGTCAGTAAAAAGGGCTAGTTAGTCAACGAAAATAAGTGATTTTCTTTGGTCAAGCGAAACAAATGATAACAATGTAGTGGGGAAACATTCAAAAACAAATAACTTAGAAACATAGATTACCAATGAGTGATTAACAGTGTAGATTGCATTAAGAATGTTAGTTGGGAAACCCCACTTCAAACTGACCACATTCATATCTATCAAACGTATTTAATGCAGTCATTGATACATAGTTAAAAGCTGACAAAATGACCCATTCTGCCATTGTCTGAATATTTATGTCTGAAATAATTTTAGCTAACTAACATTCACTTGTTAACCAAATTTCAATACTGTGTTAAGCATGTTGTCTTTAGTCGACGTACTATTTCATTATATGAAATTCACTTGCGTTATAGTTCTGAAATAATGAAGATTAAGGAATCATTATAGAACGAAATGAAAATATCTCTGTTATTCGAGGTGGATCAATGTTGAGTCCACATATTCTTGCTAACACCATTGTAAAGCAAAAGAGATAGTAAAAATACGTTTTAGTGAAACAAACTACCAGATATCTGAAGGCACGCAATGGATCATATTTGGAAACTAGTAAAGTGGTAGCTTGTATCAGTCATTTGGTATTCTTCATTGCTCAGTGGTACCTTAAAGGGCCAGTCGGTAGTAATAAGACCACAAGCATATAACACTATATGCACTAAAGTAGGACATTTCAACCATAGTTTACAGTTGCTAATTGTCATGACTACTTGAGATTTCAGTGTTGTGGTTGAGCTTTACTCACGTGTTTAGAAATATTGAGGTTTGATGCTACAATATTTATTACGTGATGTTTGCATTCATTTTTGAAAAAATAGGTCACTACGTGATTCGCCAACTTATTTACCTGAGGCCTACTATTTGACAAATTTGAACCGCATGCACATTTTCGCCGGATTGATGCAACCACCATTTTATGAAAAGGATGAAGATTCACCAACAAGATACATTGGATTGGGTTGGATTATTGCCCACGAATTTATGCATGCTATAGATATTATAGGTAATTTGATTGAGAGTAGTTTGTTTTGTAGTATGCGCACGAGCAATTGTCCTGTTTCATATTTTGATCAATGAAATAAATTCACCTCGATTCATCTTGATTATTTTTCAACACTCTCACCATATGCTCTAATCGGACTGATCTCTTATTTTAAAGGACGTATTAAATTTGATTGCGTCAGCAATTCAACTACGAAGTATTAAGAACAATACATCATTATCGCCGTTTTTATTGAACAGCATGAGTTTGTGTTTTTGCAAGCTGATTAGTTCACTTACCATACTTAAGTGGTTCGGTAGCCATATAATCTATTTCAAATAGTTTACATTATTTCCTTATTTTACCATGTTTATTGACTGAGTTCCCGAAGCTTAGATTAGATGATTACGGTTCAGTGTTATGTTGAAACAATGAGGTGAAACGCACTTTAAGAACAGACAAGGAAATATTTAACTATGCTTGTATGTTTCGACAGACAACCAAAATATTTTTAACAAATGTGTACATCTAACATAGGTTCGTGTATCGAGTATTAACTAGAACCTCATTCGTTGTATACTTATAATAAAGTCGATTTACCAGTTCACACAAACTGTCGCTCAGAGATGTCAGAACATAGAGAACACTATCATTGAGTGTAGATTTTTAACTTTGAATGACGAATAATTGCACTACTAATAGTACTATAATGCAGGTACAGTCAATTAATAGCTCTATAAGAACGGGATTAAATTCCCACAAATAATCAACTTATCTAATATCATTCAATAACACATTGTAAATAAAAATGGAATGTAACACAATTTAGTTTCCAATCAGATTTGAATCTATTCATTTATTTCTGTATAAATACAAGGTGTTCTCGAAGATTTCAACGGGAATCAACGACTAGGTAGAGATTCTCATGCAGGAATGATTGCAAATATGAAGCAAACAGATTGTCTACGATCTCATTACAAAAGACATCCTGATTCGTTTGAGAAGGTAAGTGTTTCAAAACAGTGGATCTGTATACCGATAATTACCATTTACATAAACGGTTCACATTATTACTTAGCGACAAACACTAATTTTAGAAAGGACGATTGAATTTGGGGAAATATTTGTGGAAGTTTGTTTCAGGGAAATTCCAAATTCCTCCACCTTCACTCAATATTCTAAGCATTCAGTTGAAGTTCTACCCAGAGTTCTCAAAATACATTACCTCCTTTCTAACGAAATGATTACTTGAGGAAATCATTTCAATGTTGTACATTTTGTTCGACGAAGTCAATGTTATCAGGTTCGTAACACACAAAGGAAAATTCGCATGTTACCTGACTTCGTCCAACCATAACTAGTCTGGAATATCGATCACAATAGTCATGATTGAGCATGGTGATACGTATGTAAATGTCACGGAACAGACTCATCGAAACCATGTTAATATTTACAAGCATCAGAAATAAATTAGAAATCTCCATGTTTTGTTGGGGCTTGTTAAGCACTATTACGAATACGTTCAGGGGAACACAAGTTTCATGATACTGAAAATTCAAATGCTATTCAATGCAGGTAAGTGACAATACAGTTCACAATTTTCAGATATTATAAGTCGCTAATGCTGGAGAGCTTTCCAGATAAAAGTGGCTGAGACAATGACAGTTGTAAGAGTTGCAAAGTTATCGTTTGTGAGTGAAAATAGCTTGTGGCTGCAGAATAATTAACTTGTCTACACGAAATCATTTATATTAAGTGTAAATTAATTGACTGAAATAAAAATCGACATTGTAGGTGAGTATTGAGTAGAGTGAGAACTGCCTAATCCACAATTCAATCCATGCTGCTTTGAGGTTGAAATAAGTATTAAATATTGTGATATTTGATACCGATTCATTTATTGTTTGTACAAATCCATTGCTGTTATTGAAGCAATCTGTTCGATCATCCAACAATGAAATTGTGGATAGTTCTAGCAGAATAGTTGTTTTCACATTTTAACAACCAGTTTATGAGTCCAGTGAATCCATGATAATCCGAGTCTTCTCATCCGTTGTAGTAAATAGAATAAAACAAAATGATCAGTTTAATTCGTCACAAACCTTGATAAATATTCCTCTTTTCCTCCAATTTCAACTTATTTAGAGTGATAGAATTGGGACGCGGAATGAAATTTTGGCTGACAATGGAGGATTGAAAATAATGTACAATGTATGTGAATAAATAAAATATAAATATCATATGACTATGTAGTATCACTCTACAATAAATAATATTCGATAGTGTGACTGTAAAAATTAACATTTACATCTACATCCAGATGAGTAGATTGGAATATCAGTTCATAGTATGAACAGTACCGAAACACACATGTGATCACGAGTTACTAGTTTCAAAAACATAAATTGAATGATTCTTAACGTTTCCTTTTGAAATCTGAAATCCATTCATCCGTTTTCTCCAATGACCATTAGAAATGTTGGGTAACAGACCGATTCTCAAATCCAGTCATTTTATGACTTTGTATGATAGTGATGCAATATCATCATTCTGTGATCACCTTACTTCAAACCTACTCAACTTCACGGGTCAGGCTTCCAATTACAACTCTGAAAACCAGTCTCGAAGCTAACAATGTCGGATGCTATTCACCGTTGGAAATCGCCTCCCTCATTTACACATTTATTTCAGTTCACCTGAAGTCTAAATTGTTAGACAATCCACCAGTAATTGATTATTTGATAAAGATAAGTGCAATAGTTATTCGAGCGAAATTCTAGATAAACACAAGTAGGTTAACGAAATCTGATTCTACCAAATTATAACTGAAATTAATGTTAGCACTGATTGTCTGTCAGTATGGTATTGTCAATGCATTAGTTATGAATGATTAATATTTTATGTGACCGTTCCAACCACTTTTCAGACATACCGGAAATTGAAAAATAGACAACGTGTTCAAAATACAAGCGAAATCTTAGCTTCCGATCGTTTATTTTTCATGAAACTTGCACAGGTAAGTTAGTAAATATGTTCTCTTATTTGTGTGCAGCATTCAAGGTGAGAATTATTAAAATTCTAATGTATAAATGAGGTTTTACAAGTGATTAGTGTATGAAAAATCTAAAACTATTCAAGTATAATAGGAAGAAGACAGTACAAGCTTGTAATGATGAAATCATGATGTATTTGTGATGAACTGATGAATGGAAATTAGAATTTCAAACGTTTCACCACTTCCTTTCAACGGCTTTTTCAGTTGTTTAATAAATAAGGTGATCAAAATAACCAAAGGATGATTAATTAATAGTATTCACTCAGAATACTTGGTTCAATTGGTATCCCATTTCGCGTATACTTTAAAATCGTTATAATTGTAAAGTGTAATGGTTCTTCGTTGGTGGCAGAAGCAAAAGTGTTTTCTGTCGTTTAAAATATGTCAATCTCTTACATACTCTCATTCATATGTGCCTCAAGCAAGTCACTGATTATCGAAGCAAATAATACAACCAATAGTTTATCTATCATTTTACCATTGATGCTTAGTTGATTATATAACTAGTAATGTGGATGATAACAAATATAATATCTATCATAATATGGTAATGTAAAACGCGATCAATGGTAACATGGTATTTTGAATTCTATGTTTAATCAAAATATATAGACTTTATGTGGCCGTGTACACAAGGATTCACGTTCCTACCACAAAAATCACGTTGATCACATTGTACCTCGATATAGGTAAGCTCTAAAACTTTTCAGGCATGTTTAATGACTGTTTAATGTTGTAATTTGTATGAAAGCAAATGCTTATGATGCAATTGATTCCAAATAATAACATCAATGGTTAAAGCAATGTTGAATTTATGTGTACACCAAGTATGATTCTAACGGTTGTTTTTGTGAAATCAAGTAACACTATAAATATCAAAAATAAAATCGGAATAAAACTGATGGTTAATAACACTATGACATAAGTTATGGAATCTGTTATAATCAATCAGAAAGTAATTCAATTTCAATTACCCTAACATTTCATGAAACATGTCAGTAATTTCGGACACAGAAATAACGTCTCTGATCATTTACACCAATCTATATACTTGCAAATCATTGTCCAACAAGTTAACTTAGGTGGCTACTGTTATATCTTGTGGCCTGCGTGCTCTGTTTATATGTGTCGCCAGTTATAGTGCACTGAATTATCGACCGGACCAATGACACACGAAAGCCGTACTAGCTGTCTAGATTATTTGTCGGTTCTGCTTCCTGCCTAGACCAGCCAATTAAGTCTAGAACACCAATCTCTGCCTCTGCGGTATAAGTCATATTTCAAACACACTAAGTTTATATGCCAATCAAACAGAGAGATAGTAAGTGATAGACAGGGCATAATTCAAAAATGGTAAACACAGAACAATAATTTATAGTTCAAAATAAAGCTAATGAATATAAATAATTTAGTTATTTAGCAATTATACGATAGAAAGTAAATGCATAGTATTGGTCCACAAATGGATCCCAAAGTTACCGTTCATTATTTTTATCAGAACATAAAAGCTACCCTTATAACATTTGACCTACCTGTTTTTTAAATGTTCGATTGTTGTAATAAACCTTGTTGTTTTAGATTTGTTTAAATCGAATAATCATATATATTAACTCCGAGTACTTATACAGTTTATGGTTGACTTACAAAATAGAGCGATTCAATATGAGCGCAATCTCAAACTGAAAATCTGCACTCAGAGAATTTGTCACGGCAACAAAATTTGACATAATGAATAGAGCTATTAATTCGTTCTCGTATTACTTGGTTGAACCTTCCCATTGATGTTTGGGACGGGAATCGATCAGTCCCTTATCGGAATGTACTTATCCCATGAGAATTGCTTCGATATTGCCATCAGTCACAAGCATTATTAGCAGATGTAGGTGTGGCTACATGTGGAATCCAGAACGCGCATTTCATCCTATTTGAGAGTCGTCATTTGGATGAATCTGCATTCCATATTTGATGTTCACTCAGAGACTCGAACTCAGCACCATTCGCTTCAACGCCATCACGTTATCCACACAGATACTAGGACGTCACAAGCTTCTCCGACTCCACTGCTAGCCAAAATTCATCTCTGAATAAAGCTATTGTAATCATTACTATCATTATGCTCTTGAAGATATGCTTAATTTGAAGATGTTTCTGAATATGAGTATCATTTAAGGTTGTGTTCGATCCAACTTGAAGACGCTAGAAAGCACTGAAATACTTCCATTTTTAAAAACAAGACCACTCATTAGTGGATATTTATTTGACGTTAAGGACTGGACACAGGATATTTAAGTGTGTAATCATTGCACAACCTAGATTCCAGGTCAAATAGTCTGATTATTTACAAACATATCGTATTGATTTCTCTCTTTATATTCTTTCAGGGTGATAGGTGCTTTATCAAATACTGAAGAATTTGCTATAGCTTACAACTGTCCAATCGGTTCACCAATGAATCCTGTGAAGAAATGTAAATTGTGGTAAGATCATCAAAAGTTAGCAATTAACAGTATGATTGAAAAGGAATGAGTGTATGTGTATTTTCTTCACTGTTCCGAAAGAATGTAGACTGGTCATAAATATTGTAGCTTAGTCTAAGATTATTGATGAAACAAATACAATACTTAAACAAAAACCGACTTGTTTCTGTCTATTTGTATAAATTTGCCCAAATATATCAAAAAATCTATTTGCAAAATATACTGTTTGCTAACAAACAATATTATTCAAAATAGTTTCCTTTTGTTGTGTTCTGAATGACGCATCACAAACTATTGCATTTGATAGTAGTACCTCTGTCAAATCTATCGAAGTGTCTAGTTATACGATTGAGTAACATGCGAAACCGAAGTTCATAAAACAGCGGTTTATCAAGAAAGTGGTCCATCATTGAGGAAGAGACATAAATTAGTTACAAGACCCGACTCATGAGATATCAATGGGTCTTAGAGCATCTGTCAGTCTGGAAAATGGCACCCTGCATTATTAACAAAGAATAAGTATGACATACCTTAGTGCGAATGACAGCTTAGAGCTGTGTTTAATTTTGATAACAGTTTATCAAGAAGCAAACAAGGAACTAATAACAAACGAATATGGACACATATGGTAATGACAAACACAATAACTGTTACATGTATGTACAAATATTTTACAACATTACATGATAAACTGCGTCACAACATGGACGTAGAAATTGCTGAGAATATACTGTTTGCTGAATATTATTAGTTAGAATAAAACGAAGCACAAAAATGAATTAGACAATTAAGTACAGAGAACGTAAGCAAACATAACAACCTCTATTTTTCTAAGAGATTTCTACTAGGATCTTGTTATTAATTTATATAAAATATTTTAATGTGATGCGAAGATTAGTCGAGAGCAGCAGATTGGTTAGACATATTTCATACTACACAGCCATAATTGTTGATTTCCAAGCTGATGTCAGATCATCATCGAAGTTAATATGAATTTGTCAAAAATCACAATATCAGCGACTTTGTGGTAGCGTTGAGTCGAGGACGGACTATGATCACCACTACTATTCGATTACGCGCCCAGCAACGACTTGGTTCCTTTGATTACTCGCAAACCAGAAGGCTTTCATTAGTCCAGATAAAGTATATTTATTGGCGATCTCGTAGTATCGAAAGAATACCGAGACGTGCCAACGAGTACAGGCAAAATGGGCAGAGCGTGAGAAAGTTCGAACCGAGCAAGGAGGATAGCGGAACCAGAAGTGAGTCTGATACAGTTAAACAAGTACAGTAAAACAATCGCTGGTACAATTGGTAACAATAATAATAATTGTTTCTATTGTTCCAATCGTGTTCTTATCGAGACAGGCCGGTCACTACAAGAGCCCCCCGCTAGAAAGGGTTTGCACTTTCGATACGTAGCGGTTTCGTTCGTGGGACTGGTCGTGAAACGTGCAATTGTAGGACGAAGGCGTTGACAGAGCAGGAAGCGATCGTTGATCTTCGAGTCGCCACCAAACGTCTTTGACGTGGAACGGTACCAGGAGGAACGTACTGTAGTGATTCCTTGGGTTAGCATGCTACACCACAATGGTTTGTATCCAGAATCTGAAGGCTGTGTTCGTAGAGGTCCGAACCAGAAACGCTGCAGACGTAGGATGAAACTAGATTGAGCCAAGGAACCAGATGCGACCAGAATAACCAAGTTCGGGACCAAATGTATACCATACGTATTTGGAGCCAGAGGGATCGACTGAGTGCGTTGACTAGGGCGTGGGTGATCAAGCCAGCTTTCGCCAAAGTTGACTGAAGCCGACGATACCAATAAGGCGATGGTCGGAGGCGTGTAGTGCCGCGATTCGTTAACCATTTACTTCGATAACCGTTATAATTCTAAACTTAACGGTGCGTAAAATCAGAAGACAAAGGATAGCAGAAACTACAGTTTATCGTCGAATGACTCAGGTTCGGAAGCTAACAACACCTGAGCGAATATGAACGAGCGAGTGAACAGGCAAACAAGCGAAGGAAACGAACGAGGAGCAAGCGAGCGAGTGAATAGCAAGCAATTATATAGGCAATTTATAGTCAAATTTAATAAGGGCACAGCAAAGCAAAACAAAGGCTGATAATAATATTTGTGTGCGTACATATATGGGGAGGAGTATGAGTCATCGAATGATATTTAAGCAGTCAACATTTCGGCTAGAGTGTCATGTGCTCTAGTGGTATAGCAGTGCAAAGAATATGCAAATTGTTACTATCCAAATGACGATGTCTGTTAAGTAAGTTATAAAAAAGGGCTTAACCAAAATTGGCTATAATCGAAATTGACTGTAGGATGGTTGCTATAGGCGTAGGCTCGGGGTAAACAAAAAGATGAAAGAAAAAGAGAAAAGTGTAGCGTGCGTATAGTATACGGGTAAGGTCCTATACTGTATCTGCTGCTGGTTATGAGGCTAGTCGCGAAAGCGTACGGGTAAGTGTACTCGGCAATCGGAACGTGAGACGGTAGTTTCGTTCGGACCTCGTGAGCCTGCAATATCATCCTCAGTCAAGGGTGGTGTAGCCTGCTGGTCTGAATGTGGGACGGAAGTCTCGTCCGTAGACGGGGCAGATGACACGTGCTGTTGACTGGGACGTGGGAATGAGGTCTCTGATGCATCTAGCGTGGGATCCGAAGTAGATGCAGAGATCCTGCTAGATTTGATGGGTTTAGCATTGAGTCTCGGCTTATTGGGTGGGGCACTGTCATCGACGTGTGCTGGCTTGAGACGTTTAATGCTGACTATTTCGACGCGGCCATGTTGATCAACCTTGAAGGTCTTTTCGTGATGGGAAATCACGTGAAAATGTCCTTCGTAAGGCTGTTGTAGAGGTTGGCGTACCGAATCAACTCGTATGAAAACATGTGAACAGGTAGATAACCCTCAGGGGAGAGCGACCTGTCGATGTTGTATACGAGTTGACACCGAAGTCAGTGTTCTCAAGAATGCAGACAGTCTTTGGATGTAGTCTGTTTCGCCCAACCTAATGCCGCTCCATGATATGAAAAATTCCCCAGGCAGGCGCAATGTCGTGCCGTAAACAAGTTCAGCGGCGTAACATTGAATATCTGCCTTTAAGCTCGTTCTAATACCCAGGAGAACGAGCGGTAAGGTTTCGTACCAATTGTCGTTTTCGTGTGCTCGAAGAGCACTTTTAAGTTGGCGATGAAACCGTTCAACTAGACCGTTTGATGCTGGGTGGTAGGCGGTAGTGCGTATGCGTTCCGTACCAAGCAGCCGTGTTAGTGAGGAGAATAGTGCGGACTTAAATTGTTGTCCTCGGTCAGTCATGGGACAACCATACAGAGCTATCCATCTTGTTACGAAGCGGTGAGCGACTGTCTCCGCCGTAATAGACGTGATGGGAATAGCTTCGGGCCATCTTGTGAAACGATCAATGCACGTGAGTATGTGATCATACCCGTGCGATAGTGGCAATGGTCCTACAATGTGTATATGAACGTGATCGAAGCGAGCATCAGGCGTAGCGAAAGTGCCAATAGGGGTGGCTACATGCCTGTGCACTTTTGATCGTTGACATTGTAAGCATTGCTTTACCCACATACGGACATCTTTATTCATGGGCGGCCAGACGTATCGTGCAGCGATGAGGCGTAGTGTGGCTGCGATAACTGGGTGAGATAGACCATGAAGGGCATCAAAGACGAGACGGCGATAAGCGGAGGGTACGATGGGTCGAGGGAGACCCGTAGAAGTATCGCATATGATAGTACCTGAGCCAGTAGCTAGGGTACTTTCCGGCACTGAAGAGACGTAGACTGTTGTGCTTCCGTGCATGAAGTATCGTTTGCTTGGGCGGCGGCCATCGCAGGTAGATCGAGCACTGGCAAAGTAACTGCATTCAGTTGGATACGTGATAAAGCATCAGCAACACAGTTCGACTCTCCTTTGATGTGATGAAGGTCTGTCGTGAACTGAGAGATATAGTCCAAGTGTCTGCACTCTCGTGATGAGTAGCGGTCAGACTTGGTATGCAGAGCATACGTTAAGGGCTTATGGTCGGTGAATGGGATGAAATTACGACCTTCTACAGTGTGCCGGAAATGTTTGATGGCGCAGTAGGCTGCTAGCAATTCTCGACCAAAAGCGTTATATCTCGTCTCCGTGGGAGTGAGGCGTCGTGAGAAAAATTCGAGGGGTTGCCAACTCCTGGAGATGTTCTGTTGCATTAATGCTCCCACGGCAAAATCTGATGCATCAACCGCTAAACTAAGCGCTGCTGGTGGGTCAAGATGCGCGAGAAGTGTAGTTTGAGCTAGGGCCGTTTTGATATCGGAAAATGCAGTACGTGCGGCGCCGTTCCATTCCAGCTTGCGTGGATAACCGTGAAGCAAATCGGTTAATTGTCGTAACTGTTCTGCAGCGTGCGAGATGAAGTTGACCAGACCGAGAAATGTCTTCAGTTCCTTGAGTGTGGATGGTACAGTGTACTCCATTATCGTACGTACTTTATCCTCACAAGGTAGAATACCCTCATGCTTCATAATATGACCTAAAAATTTTATTTCCTTCCTCCCGAGTTCCCCCCTTGCCGGGTTGACTAATATTCCATTATCCGAAAGGCGCTGGAATAGTAGCGTTAGGTGTTGATAATGTTCATCTACGTTTGATGATGCGATTAGCAGGTCATCAATATAGACGTGAACAAAATCTAGGTCTCATACGATGCTATCGATAAACCTTTGAAAAGTTTGAGCAGCATTCCGTAATCCAAATGGCATTCGTAGGAACTCAAATAAACCGAAAGGAGTCGTGATAGCAGTTTTCTCTATATCTTCAAGAGCGACTGGGATCTGGTGATATGCTCGTATGAGATCGATCTTGGAAAAAATTGTCGTGCCCTTGAGTGATGCCGTGATGTCATGTATGTGGGGGATGGGATAGCTATCGAAACGTGTAGCTGCGTTTAACGCTCGGTAGTCTCCGCATGGTCTCCAACTAACCCCATCCTTTTTTCGAACCATATGGAGAGGTGAGGCCCAAGGACTGTGAGAAGGACGAATAATACCAGTAGCTAGTAAACTGTCAAACTCACGTTTAGCGAAAGCCAATTTGTTCGGTGCCAGTCGGCGAGGTCTTGCCGTGACTGGTGGTCCGCGGGTGACTATGTGGTGTACCACACGATTGGTCACCGATGAAGTCTCCTCGAAAGGTTTAGTTAATTTGGGGAATTTCTGAAATAAAGCGTGGAATAAATCGTCACGCGAATGAAATACACCTGTGATTCGGTACGCGTTTGTGTGAGTTTTAAAGCCCATAAAGTTGCTGTTCGATCAAGTATCAATTAGCTACAGCCTACGTGAATCGATAAGCAATTCATAGTGCTGTAGGAAATCGATACCGAGTATAGCTGTGGGGACATCGGAAATGATGAACGTCCACAGATAATGTCGTCGATTGCTCAGGTTGACCGTAAGTTGTCGTGTACCATAATTAGGAATGACTGAGTCATCCGCAGCGCGTAGTCGAAGCATCGTAGCTTGAGACGTACTGTTACTGATAGGTACGACAAAAACTTGGGCAGTTGTATCCACTAGATACCTAGCGTTAGTGCTATAATCGTGCACGTAAAATAAGCAGTCAACCTAAGACAAAGGACCGGCCGAATTTACTCACGGGCTCGGGAAGTTCCCGCCTTGTATGAGCAGCACCAACCCGAACTCGCTTCCGAAACCGCCTTCTGGCGTGTTTTGGAAGATGCCCGCTTAGGGCAAGTCGTTACGGCTTTACGATATCGTGACCTGGGTCGGGGGACGTAGGGGTCTGGCACGTTTGATAGGCCTCGAAAACTGAGACGAGTGTGGATACATTTTTCCATATCCCCATTAGCTGTAGGTCGCCTAGCGTCGAGATCGATGTTTGAACGTGAAGTAGAAGAAACCATATAATTGTCTCGGGCGCTAATTCATGCTAGGATTTTGTCTGCTATGAGGGCCACCTGGTTGAGTGGGGTGTCCTCGAGCAGAGCCGTAAGGATTGGTTGAATACTTGCTGGTAGAGCTTCGAGACATAATTCTTTGACTATCTCAGAGTCGGCTGTCGTGTTTCCTGCAAGAGATTGCAGACGCGTGAGTTGGTGGCTCGGTTTAGGATCACCCATAGTGTGACGTGCTAATTAGAGACTGACCAGTTGCAGTCCTAAACACATCGATGGTAAGATCCAAACAAACAATACTAAGTGAATTCAAACTTCACCCCATCGCACAAGCAAGTGGCTATCAGGACTCAGTGGCCGAGTGGATAACACGATGGCGTTTGAAGCGAGGGTACTGGGTTCGAGTCCCTGATTGAACATCAACTCTGAGATGCAGGTACATCCAGCTGACGAGTCTCAAATAGGACGAAACGCGCGTCCTGGATTCCACTGCTAGCCACTATCCATCTCTGCTTACCAATAATAGTAATTGTTTCTATTGTTCCAATCGTGTTCTTATCGAGACAGGCCGGTCACTACAACTTCATCCAATGCTTAAAAAATGCTTTTGTCATAGTCATTCTCCTCTGTAGAAAATGCTCCTGCAATCATTTTTAGTTCCAAGTAGAATATATGACAACCCGAGCAAACCTCCAAGAAGACAGGATACACAGTAAGTGTGTTCAGAAGTAAAGGCTGTATCAGTCATGTTTAGAAACATGAGGTAAAACTCCCATAAAGTTCATAATACGGACACAAATGATAGTCAAGTAAGGATTAGCACAAGGAGCTTAGGGTTGATCGGATTACGTGGCTTGAGTCGCTTCAGTCTATTGTGTTAGAGTATCTTCAGATAAATAAACATAGCTAGCATTGCGTTGCTACTTTTAGTAACTAATTGATATGCAAAAGGAGAAAGATGAAGATGTACGGTAAAATGTGTAAAGAATCATGAGAACCGAATTTATGAAATTAGACAACATATTAAAAGTATAAAATACAATTATGTTTACAAAAGTAATATGATATATTATTCACATTACCAACACGTTAACATATAACAAGTATATAAATATTTTCTGTCTAAAATATTCAGTGTCAAGATGAACCGGAATAAAGTGAAATCAGCTTTGATTGTCCGTGATGTTATTCACCTTTCTGTATCATTTACATGCCAATGATGAGAGCAGTTTAAATCATTATATGCAGACCATTATGTATGTTCAAAAGAAATAGACGAAATACTGAGTGAATTCGAAAGAATCTCCAAATACATTTCGGTAGAATTGTCTCTGTAGGAAGAAATATTTCTTACTCAAAGTCTATTTTACTACCTTTCTGTTCACCGGATGCATATATTTATTGAGAAAACCTTGACAGTGGTGCATTTTAATCGATAGATTATGTACAAAATGTGATTCTTTGTTTGTTGTGTCGTATCAACATATTGTTATGGGTGTAACTGAGGTGCACCTAACTACATTTCTCTCGTGACGAATGGATAAGAACATGAATGAAAGTGTGTACTGACATGCAGATAAACTTCCTCTGTACACTCTTGTTCTGATAGACCCAGTTTTCCGACAAAACGCTTCGGAACTACAACTTGTCGACCACCTCATTTTCATTAGTAAAACCGGTTGCTGAACTTATGCTGTGAATTGTCCGGGAGTTCACTTTTAGTGCTCACTTCGATGATAATCAATGTGTCATCAACGTAACAGCAATATTTGTCAGTTCTCTCAACTTTCGTCTTGAGAAATCTGTTTTCTGGTTTATCGAGAGAACAGATCAGCTGAAATGAGGAGCAGAAGTCAACTCACTTCTATTCCGTTGATTTGTCTATAATATGTGTAATTCGAGACAATATGAACGCCACTGTGCATTTCAAAAGTAATTATTCGAAACTAACCTCAACTATTACAACAGTGATATGTTTTTCAAATAGTTGTCGACGTAGAAATTTCACTATCACTGTTAATGATATTCGATTAACGAGGATGCAACTTCTAAATATATCATGTGTTTTACACATAAACTCAGATATTCTACTAATAAAGTGAAATCTTGAACATATTCATCTCTTCTGTTAACGACAAAGTTGTGTAGTGGTTCGAGATTCCGAGAAATCCACTGCGCAGTTTCACGATATGAAGAATTATACATATCTATAAATGCATGAACAGAAATTCTTCACTTTTGGACATTGGGTAAACTGCAGATTCGTGGTTTAATCGTTTTCGTCGGTTTATGAGAATCATGAATGTTTGAAGTAATTATTGTTTTATGTTTAAACTGATGAAGAGAATTAGTTATTAGTTTCTTTGCTTTCGCGTTCATATTCTCAATGCCACCATGCTTTTGAAATTTAGTCTTGCTTCCTTACTTACTCACGCCTGTTACCCCTCGTGGAGGAGCATAGGCAGCACACCAGCATTCTCCATGGGCAATCTTATCCAGTTCTTTCCAGTTAATAATCATCATTTGCATATCTGCTTCTATTTCCCGGCGTAATGTGTTCTTTGGACTTCCTCTTTTCCGATTACCTTCAGGATTGCAAGTTAGGGATTGCCTCGTGATGCAGTTTGGTGATTTCTTTAATGTATGTCTCATCCACTTCCAACGTCTTTTCCTAATTTCCTCTTCAGCTCGGAGCTGATATGTTCTCTCCCACAGTAGACTGTTGCTGATGGTATCCGGCCAATTAATGTTGAGTATTTCGCGTAGACAACCGTTTAATAAATACTTGTACCTTTTTGACGATGTAAGTAGTATTTCTCCACGTTTCAGCTCCGTACAATAGATTTAACTGTCTTAATGTTCACATTAAAGATTCTCACTTTGATATTAGTTGACAGTTGTTTGCAGCTCCATATGTTCTTAACTGTAGATATGCTGCCCTTGCTTCGTCAACCCTCGCCTTTAAATCTGCACCAGATCCTCTTTTTTCATGGATGATGCTTCTCAAATACGTGAAAGTTTCCACCTGTTTCATACTTTTTCCATCAAGTGTAACTGCGTTGGTGTTCTCGTGTTGTCTTTGAGGATCTTGCTTTTCATCTTGTGTATGTTGAGACCTACTGATTCAGAGGCTGCCGCTACCCTGGTCAGTGCCTTCCTAGTAGGGTAAATATCTGCTTATCATAAATAGTTTCGCGGAAAATTGATATAATCATAGCGAGTATTGTGAATACTAATCATTGAAAAATATATTCATATTTTAATCATTCAAATCTCTACCGATTGCATTAATATCCCAGAAAATATCTTAATCAATGTGACTGTCATATCAATTTTGTTAATTAAACTTAAGTTCCTAAGTGCTATATTTGCTGACAGAAGGAATAAATCCAAACCACAATCGTGTCAGTGTAAGCTTAAATGGTTGATTTTGGTCTTCCTGTTTTTTATGTATTTAAGTGAAATAAAAATCACTAAACACAAGTCATTCTTATATGAATAATTCAATGATTTGATTTTTATGATCAGTTTAGTCATAGTTTTTAAAAGTTACTTTCATTGCACTTCCAATTTAAAAGGTGTATATTTGGTGATGCTAGAATAAATAATCAAGGTCTCGGGTGACAAACATCAGTCACTATCTTTTATGTCGCATATATATATATATATATATATATATATATATATATATATATATATATATATATATATATATAGGTAACCTTTAACAAATTTTGTAATAATCAGTCAATCTTTCTAGAAAACTTTATATTTGAACCATTAATTTCTGATTAGTGAGAATCTTTATCCATATTTAATGGTTGAATCAATGGTTCTCCATGTTTCAACTCCATACAGTGGAATTTTCTTGACGTGCGTATTGAAGATTCTCACTTCGAAATTAGTTGACAATTGTTTTGATTTCCATATGTTCTTCACTTGTAAAAATGCAGCTCTTGCTTTGCCAATCCTTGCCTTTACATCTGCATTCGATCCTCCTTGTTTTTCGATGATGCTTCCCAGGTACGTGAAAAATTTCACCTCTTCTAGAGTTTTTTTCTCTGCGAAGTCCAAATCGTCCAATTGATTCTGAGATGTTCATTGTATTCTGTGCTTCCCTTCAGATGTTGAAGTCTTCACAATCAAGTCAATCACCAGAAGAAAGAGGAAGGGGAGAGTAGACAAACTCGTCTGACTCCGGTCACTTCTGGAAATGCATCTGTCAGCTGTCCTCAATGTACAACTCTGCACTGTAGTCCGTCGTATGAGTTCCGGATAATGTTGACAATCTTCTCAGATACTCTATAGTGTCGAAGAAGTTTCCATAATGTTCTCCTGTCCACACTGTCAAACGCCTTCTCATAGTCAATGAAGTTGATGTATAGTGACGAATTCCACGATAATCCATAGTGTTGCAATTTGATCCGTGCACGAATGATCCTTACGAAATCTAGCCTATTGATCTCAAATGCGAGCGTCTACTGCATCTTTCATCCGATTCAGCAACACTCTATTAAAAATTTTCCTAGTACTTGCAACAGTGTGATATCTCTGTAATTCTCACATTTGCATGGAATCTCCTTCCTTTAGTATCTTGATGAGGTATCCTTCTTTCCAGTCCGTTACCACTTGTTCCTATTCCCAAATCTTCTTGAATAGAAAGGTGAAGCATGTTTGCAGTAAATTCAATGTCTGATTTCAGTGCTTCAGCTGGAATATTGTCAGATCCTGCCGCCTTCTCACTTTTGATTTGTCTGATGGCCATCTTGATATCTCTGATTGTTAGCGGAGTGACATCTATAGGAAGGTCTGTTTGTGTTGTATCGATGTCCAGTGGATTCAATGGAGCTGGTCTATTCAGCAGTTCCTTGAAGTGTCGTGCACATCGATTCTTCTGTTCATGAATTTTCGTGATTGTCTTTCCTTCTTTGTCCCTGACTGGTCTCTCCGGTTCGCTATATCTCCCTGCCAGTTTCTTCGTCCTGTCAGATAGTTGTTTCTTACTCCCTTCTTTTACAGCTTTTTCCGTCGTCGTTGCTAGTTCTCCCATTTATTTATGCTTGTCGGCTGTGATGCTCTTCTTCACTTCCTTGTTGCTTCTGCTTACTCTACTTGTGCCTTGACTTTCTCTGTTTGTGTTCGACTATTGTTAATTGCTGTCTACTTGTTCTTCCTTTCTTGAATCTTGTCCAGGGTTCTCATAGAGATCCATTCCTTATGATGATGCTTCTTAGGATCAAGAACCTCTTGACACGTTGAAGTTAGTGCTTCTTTTATCCCTTTCCAGTTGTCCTCCAAAGTAGTTTCTTGTTCTTTCAGTAGATCTTGTAGAGCTTGGAACCTGTTGTTGAGAGTTATCTTGAATTCGTTGAGCTTGTCAGTATTTCGAAGGAAGTCTGTATTGAACCTTTGTAATGCTGTTTATCCAGCTGTACAGTGTTTCTTTAGCTTCAATTTCATCTTGGCCATAATCTATTTTGTAAACAATTGTTGATGGCTTTTGCATTCATTTTGTTTATTTTCACATTCTGTACATTTACCACTACAACCATTGTACTTGTTGTTTAAGTGTATGACCTTGAACACTTACTAACTTCCTGCCGTTTTTGAACTCAACGTATGTAACGGTAATAAAAGTCATTACATGCAACATTAATAATGTGTGTTTGTATTTCTCATTGCAGGACAACAAAGAGTGAATGCACTGGAAGAAGAAGAACAAGCCCTACGCCGTCTGAACCTGCAGAATAACGAGTAAAACTATTTTGTAATAACTTTCCCCTTTTGTACTAAAAAACCGCGTTTTTCAATTTCAAAAAATATATCTGCTGCACCATCACACCGTGTTCTCACTTCAGACGCACTTGTCGGTCCTGACTGTTGTGTTGTTGTGTTCAGGTCGCTCCTGCTCCCAAATAAACGTCGAAATAAAACGTGCTACACGTATAACCACATTGTAAGTGCCCATAAATGAATACACTGTTATACACAAATGCCTCGTTCTATCATGTCTGTGGATATGATAACTGAACTATTAATTGACTATCATCTATAGACTATTGTGACATTCCCATTGCATTCTACAATTAGAAAACTTACTGGAGCCATATCTATTTAATTGGAATTATTAATTGTCTAAAATTGGTAAATTTCGGACCCA
>NC_031496.1:17739719-17756090 GCF_000237925.1 Schistosoma mansoni
GGTGTGTTCCAGAGAGATCCATGTAGCTTTGTGTATGCGCTTGTGTGGGAATATTGTTCCATCTATAACCAATTTGTTGTATGCACACAGATTTGCAAACCTCTCCCCATTTTCATTTCTCTTTCCTAGTCCATGTCGTTTCATCATATCTTCATGTCCTAAGTTGTCCTCTCCGACTTCAGTATTTAGATCTCCCATCAAGATGGCCAGGTCCTTCCTTGGGCACTTCGCTATGATTGACTGCAGCCTTTCATAGAACTGATCTAAATCGTCGTCGTTGTGTTTCGACCGTGTATATACTGATCCTTTCTAATCTGATTAATATCTCTGATACATGTTCCGTCACTTCTCCGGACTAAACAAAGTACCTTCCCATTACACCTTTCTATGACCCCTGGTTCCCAATTTCAATTACTTTGAAACCACTTTATGAGCACTCTCCCACCTACCTTCAAGCAGCAAGTGCCTGTCTGATGCTCATATATAAGTTTTATTGTTTGCTTGGGTGACAATATTCTGTAAAATATCGTTCGGATTTTCCTTTCAAACATGCATTCTGCTGGTGACATTCTTCTGGCACCGCCGGGTTAGGCGTGACTTTGTAGGTCATTAGGAATCTCCTGACGACCTGTACCGGGTTACCCTCTCTTTCCCTCCCAATCAAAGCTCTTTTAATCGTATCCAACAAGCCTCTCATATTGTTCATTCGATTGTGGATTGTATGGAAGAGACTTAAGGTGCCGTATACCATTTTCACTGCAAAAACGTTTGAATATTGAAGACAGAAATTGATTGCGATTGTCTGTGACTAAGCTTTCTGGGATGCCTTATATCGGGCCGGGGAAATCAGCGTGTTACCTTTGCCAATGCCAATCTGGTTTTGGCCATCGCTGTATTTTTACTTTCGCTGGGTTCTTTGCCGCTCCTAGACATGGTTCGCAGCTGTGGCACAATTGTTCTATATCTTGGTCCATAGAAAGCCAGTACGCGTAGCTTCGTGCCAGTGATTTCATTTTGCTCATTCTCGGGTACCCGATATGCAACTGTTTGAGTAATCGTCGTCGGAGAGTGCTGGGGATAACAATGCGATGGCCAAACATGATACAAGAATCGATAATTGTGAGAGATTCTCGTCGACGGAAGTATTGCAAAATCTCTACTTGGAGTCATCTTGAAGGCCACTTATTGGGTAGAAACCAGCGGATAGTCTTCAAGGTATTGTCCTTTTCGCTTGTTTCTCTAATATTTTCAAATGTAATCGGCAGGGCAGCAATTGCATCTGTCAACACAACATGAACTTCAGCTTCTACGGCGGCAACAGGTACGTCTTCTTCATGTATTGCCTGTGAACCAATCAGCCTTGAGATTGCATCAGCTTGTCTAAAATCCGTCGTATGGTCATAGGATCATAGCTTCTATTTCATAGTTTGATGCGTCTGCTGCAAGGACAATAGGGAGTGCTGGATCATAGTGTGGAAGCAGTAAGTTTGATGAGAGCAGCTTTTTCAGTTTTGAAAATGCATCCTGACATTCTCTTGACCAGACCCATTTGGTATCCTTCTTTTTTTGGCAAATTATTCAATGGTGCCCGCCAGCGACACCACAATGACTACTCATCCCCAAGAAGGAACTCAGGGTTGTTACATCAGTTGGTGAAGCCATTGACTTAACCGCGTTAACGTTTTCTGGGTCAGGTCTCCTTCCGTTCTTGTCAATTATAAATCCCAAATAATGTACCTGCTCGTGGTATAAATCGCATTTTTCAGCACGCAATCTGATACCATAATCCTCCATCTGTTTCAGGACCATATCCAGCTTTTTGTCTGAGTCCGCGTAATCTGAACCCATAATAAGTGTATCATCTAAATAAGCAGCAGTACCAGGAATGTCCGGTAACATGGTATCCATCACTTGTTGGAAGATTGAGAGTTCTGTCATTACTCCAAAGGGAAGTCTATTATAGCGGGAAAACCCTTTATGCGTGTTTATCTCTAATTAATGCTTGCACTCTTCAGCAACTGGAAGCTGTAAATAGGATTCTAATAAATCCAGTTTTGCAAAATACTTTCCTCCATTCAGTTTCGCGAACAAGTCTTCTGGTACTGGCAATGGATACTGTTGTGTCTCAAGTGCATCATTTAGTCCTGTGGAATAATCTGCACATAGCCGTATGCTACCGTTAAAATTCTTAACCATCATTCTTGGTGATGCATAATCAGAAAAAATTACTGGTTCTATGATTCCGCTTCTTTGGAGTCGCTCTAATTCTTGCTCAACAATTGGTACAGCGGAGTAGGGTACAGGACATTTAGGTCTGAACACTGGTCTGGCTTCCGCCTTTACAGTTAGTAATGCTTTCACTTTTCTGCATTCCCCCGATTCCTCCCTGAACACTTGACTGTGTAATGTGACTCTCCGCAGAACCAACATGCAGATGGAGGCTTCCTATTAGTTGTGTTCTGCTTTTGCACATAGGAATCTTTCTTACCACTTATCGCCTGTACACAAGCGGGTCGACCATTATTTTCTACCTGTTTCAAGTTCAACAGACGCTGACATTTAGTAGTCACCTCTTGAAGGGTGATATATGGACACTGTTCAATTTTACTCAGAATTCTGGTTCTGATGGCGTTGTAGTATCAGTTTATATGTTAAGCCCATATACTTTATTCCAGCTACTGTCCAAGCCAATTCTCCTATACATTATGATTCATGTTTTGATCTTGTTAATTATTCGCTTATTAACCTTGACTACTTTTTTATATGTGTATGCACACTTCGTATCTTATTCATCATATGTCCGTCATTCATTTTTATCTGACTATAAATGATGATTAATGCTTGCTTAGAATGAGTTGGCTTCCCAGTTATCTCCACTATGCATCACTTTTACTTCACTCTCGAGTTGTCTTTCCAGCCATTTCCAATACGTGTCATGTATGCTTCGCTCGTTTACATTTTTTCAAGTGCTCACAGCTTTCTGGTCTGCATCATTCATCAATAAAAAATGTAGTTGCCACTTCCTTTCGCCTACTGATTCTATACACCGTTAAGATTGGTATAATAACGGTTATCGGGGTGAATGAAGCACGGCACTACATATGTAGCTGTAAATAATTCCCCAAAATCAATAGCTCATTAAGTGTTCGACATTGGATGCTGACCAAGTTGTTTAAGTGGACTTGTTTAGCTGAAGGCTTTCGGTCATACATCCGTACCAGATCACGTTTCAACACGGCGTGGGACACAGCTCCTACGTTTCATTAGCCAGCTCATAGAAAAGGTCCTCGATATATTGGTAACGAATCAAATATATCTTTCCTGCCTCTTCTCGTCTGACTTCTGATTTCTATCTGACTGGGAACAATCGAATTTAGAAGGTGCTACTGGTATCTAGTTGTAAAACTAGAATATCCGTTGCATCATCATTGGTGAACCCGACGTGATCTGGTACACCAAGTCAATATACTGTGAGTCTGTTCCATTTTGGAACATTATTATTCATTGTTATTCTTTATTTGAATTTTATATATTGTGATATACTTTTTTCGCGAATTTTTTTTCTCGGATATATTTTACTTAGACATTTTTCGATATCTATATTACTATGACGGAACACTCTCCTAAGGTTCTCAAGTTTAAGTCTATTCCCCTATTTCGATTCAGTTAACGCCATTTTGGCCCGACAATATCGAGTCCTGGTTCTGCTATGCAGAAGCCGATTTTAGCATGCACGGAATCACGGACTCGCGCACACGTTTCCTCGCGGTAGTTAAGGCGTTACCGCGCGAGTTTAACAGGTACGTAACACCTAGTATGTTTACTAGTGATGTTTCCGAACCTTACGAATCGCTTAAGCTATCGATTTTAAAACGAGGAGACCTAACTGATCGACAACGGTTAGACCAACTCCTTAACAATATCGACTTGCAACATGGTTCTGCGACGGACATGTTGCTTAGAATGAGAGAAGTCATCGGCCAACGAACTTTCGATGATGGCCTATTTAGACAACTTTTCTTGTCTAAACTCCCTCAACAGGTGCAGGCAGTGCTTGTTTCATTTCAAAACAATGCCATAGATGAACTAGCTGCATCTGCCGATCGAGTCTTGGAAATCACTAGATCTTCTAAGGCCGAGGTTTTTTCTATCAAAGAAAAACCCAATCGACCTCGACTGACATGGTCGAACTATGTCACACGCTTACAAGATATCTTAGAGTTCGTAATGACCGTAGTCGGTCAAAATCCTCACGTAGGAGCGTTTCACGTAAGAGATCTGTCTCTCGTGGTCGAGAGACATTTTCCACAGTTAAGGAACACATCGCTAAAGCAACCCTGCTTGCTCATCAGGACACTCAAGCACCCATTAGTATCGCAGTAGACGCATCCGACTAAGCAATCGGAGCAGTCTTACAACAATGGGTTAACAACTCGTGGCAACCTTTAGGATTTTTCTCCAGACGGTTGTTAGACACGGAATCTAGGTACAGCACGTTCAGTAGGGAACTTCTAGCTATGTATTGTGCTGTACGGCATTTTCAACATTCCATCGAAGGAAGAGAATTCACGCTTTTTACCGATCACAAACCTCTTACCTTCTCTTTAAATTCATCTTCAGACAAGTACTCACCGCGAGAGTCTCGACAACTCGACTACATTTCGCAGTTTACTTCAGACATACAACATATTTCTGGAGCTAACAATGTAGTCGCGGACGCCTTGTCTCGAATAAATTCCTTGAACAGTTTCCAAGGAATCGACCTTCTTAAACTCGCTCAGCTTCAAAAAGAAGACATTGATCTTCAGCATGAGTTAGCCTCGACAACTCTTAAACTAAGTATTAGGCAGATGGGAACAGGTAAGGAAACCTTACTCTGTGACACATCTACAGGTAGGGATTGTCCAATTGTACCAAAACACTATCGCCGCAACGTCTTCAATACGTTGCACAATCTTTCTCATCCAGGTGCTCGTGCAACAATCGAACTTATAGCCGAACGCTTTGTTGGCCTGGCATGAATAAAGACGTGAGGGAGTGGGCACGCTCCTGTGTAAGCTGTCAGAAATCTAAGGTGATCAGACACAACAAATGTCCCTTAGGTTCTTTCAAAACCCCTGACGCTCGTTTCGACCACATTCATCTAGATTTGGTAGGACCCTTACCCGACTCGAATGGATACTCATATCTCCTAACATGCGTAGACAGTTTTACTCGATGGCCAGAAGCAGTACCGATTAAGGACATTACTGCTGAAACAGTGGCTCGCGCTTTCGTCGAACGATGGGTAGCAAATTTCGGCTGCCCTTCCACTACAGACCGTGGACGCCAGTTCGAATCTGGACTTTCCCGTTGTCTGACCTCGCTTTTAGGAATCACGCGCTTCCGAACGACCGCCTACCACCCACAAGCAAACGGGTTGGTAGAACGTTTTCATCGACAACTAAAAGCCTCATTATCAGCTTCAAACGTTTCACAGTGGACAGACGCTCTTCCACTCGTCTTGCTAGGTATCCGCAATGCAGTGAAAGCTGACATTGGATACACGGCATCTCAACTCGTTTACGGAACGTTACTCCGACTCCCAGGAGAATTCGTAGATCCTTCAGCTTCTTCATTGAACATGGACCTAAACTCTTACACGAGTAGGCTTTCAAACGCTATGCGTTCAGTAAAACCTACTCACACTCGACCTCAATCAACTGATGTTTTCGTTCAACCTGACTTACGACATAGTACACACGTCTTCGTTCGTCGAGACTCACATCGACGACCCCTCGAATCAGCATACGAAGGACCCTTCAAAGTTCTTCAACGCGAACCTAAGTACTATGTAGTCGATAAGAACGGTACGAAAGATAGCATCAGTATCGATCGACTCAAAGCTGCGTACCTAGAAGGAAACCCTAGCTACGTCGATTTTCCTTCGGTACAAGCATATGACACAGCTACTACACTCGTAGTACCCTACACGACAACCGACACACAACTTGATACTTCGTCAACGTCGATAGAAAAACCTAAAACAACGCGTTCTGGAAGACGAGTCAGATTTCCAGAACATCTTAACGAATATTGCACGTAGGACATAAGCTTTATCTTGAATTACCCTTCCATAGTTCATTATAAAAAAAAATTTTTAATATGATAATTTTTTATTTATATAAAAAAAATATTTTAATCTTTTTTTTGAGCGTATATATATATACTTTTTATATATAAAAAAAAACCAAAAACAAACCATTTTTTTTCCAATCGCTTTTACGCTGTTTGTAAGTGTATCAGTTTATTTTTCCGCTCATCTTGTGTCCTTACGCAAGTACGAGTGTATTTTTCGACATGCACTAACACGTTTTATTTTTCCTCTTTTCCAGGACGGCTGGAAAAGAACGACGAAGTTTCGCAAGAAACCGAAGTTTTCATTGTACTATATTTTTTTATTGCTATGTTGTACATTTTGGTCCCATAGTTTAAGGAAAGACGACTAGATGCTGCTAAACGAAGCAAGCTATCAGAAGAGTGTTTACCAGCGACAAACTCGTTGGGTTTAAACTTCTGGCTGGTCACGTCTTAGGGGCATCACTACCTCCCTAGGGGGGGAGTGATCTGTAGCTGTAAATAATTCCCCAAAATCAATAGCTCATTAAGTGTTCGACATTGGATGCTGACCAAGTTGTTTAAGTGGACTTGTTTAGCTGAAGGCTTTCAGTCATACATCCGTACCAGATCACGTTTCAACACGGCGTGGGACACAGCTCCTACGTTTCATTAGCCAGCTCATAGAAAAGGTCCTCGATATATTGGTAACGAATCAAATATATCTTTCCTGCCTCTTCTCGTCTGACTTCTGATTTCTATCTGACTGGGAACAATCGAATTTAGAAGGTGCTACTGGTATCTAGTTGTAAAACTAGAATATCCGTTGCATCATCACATAATTGGATGCCTCACCGAACGAACACGGACCAGAATTGATAACATAGACGTACGAACTGAACAGCGTCATCTTCTAAAGACTGTAAGCTGCATACAAAAACAAGACATTTGAATTGATCTTCTGTCATTGCTGATAGTTTAAAACTCTTACACTCACGATTTACCATACTGGCATGTTGCACCTAGTCATCGTTGCCAGCTTTTACTATCTTCAGGCAATGATACCGAATATTCAATAAGGTAGACTGTTCTACAAAACTTTGCAACAAAATATTAACCGTTACTTTGAATAAAAGGTCTCTTGGGTTCTTGGGAAAAATGAAATTGATGTATGGTTTATGTTCAATAAACCCCAAAAGTCGCAGCAGTACTCTGACCTTGGCGGCATTATCAAACGTTTCTAGTGTAACGGTAATGAAAATCATTACATGCAACATTAATAATGTGTGTTTGTATTTCTCATTGCAGGACAACAAAGAGTAAATGCACTGGAAGAAGAAGAACAAGCCCTACGCCGTCTGAACCTGCAGAATAACGAGTAAAACTATTTTGTAATAACTTTCCCCTTTTGTACTAAAAACCGCGTATTTTAATTTTAAATATATCGGCTGTACGAGCACACCGTGTTCTCACTTCAGACGCACTTGTCGGTCCTGACTGTTGTGTTGCTGTTTCAGGTCGCTCCTGCTCCCAAATAAACATCGAAATACAACGTGCTACACTAGCTCAACGGTAAATACATCTTCATATTTCTTGTACCAGAATTCGAATGTTACGCCAGCTGAACCATCAAAATGAAATTCATGAATGGAGTCGATGATATCATCAGCATGTGATTTAAAAGAACCAACTGTGAGTCCATTCTAGTTGAGGCTCATTTTCTGGGTTAGTATTTCAAGAATACGAATCTGGAACTGTTCGAAACGTTTTTTATGGCACTCTAGAAAAGCTTTAAATTGATCAAAGGTAAAAGAAATTTTGATAAATTGACCCAGTCGCCAGTTGTTATATCTAAAGCTCTAGATTCTTGCTATGCCGCGTACTACTAGACAACTTGAACGATCGGAACCGCAATGTCGCAAGAGAGAAGACATAAGTCTAGTAAGTAGGAATTTTATTCTCAAAACAGTGCCAGATATAGTACAAAAACCTTATGTATTCATAGTTTTTTTGGCTGAAAGTAAATCATAATTTCGGAAAGCCAATAAGCATATTTTCTTTTTCCTTTTTCTTTATCCAACAGGGAAGCTACACTTTGACATTCTAGAATGTTCCCTTTAATGGTGATTAGATGGACTGTCTCCGGCTCCTTCTGAGATTCTTGAGGCTTCCTTGAGTTTGGCAACGAGCCATCCTTACACCCACATTGTCCGGACGTTCCATGTACCTATAAAGAGGAATGCTCTGGTCGTTAGAAGGAGTGTCGATATTGTGACTTCCTAGAAATCTCAGCTTTAATCATGGGGTCGCTAACCCCATGCCCAAACCTCCCCCTTTATCTGGGCCTGGGATCGGCAGTAACCCTAGAAGAGCTACAGGCGGAGTTGAAATTTGGTCAGTTCATTCAGAACTGAGTTCGGTTTTCATCGACGTAATCTGTTTTGTTGGTTAAAACTAGTTCTCCCACATGAATGATTTATATATTCTTTTGTTATGAGTAGAAAAATTGTATGACCTGTCGCTGTATTAATTTGTGCTTCAGAATATAGGTATGTAAAATGTGTGCATTTGTAATATGAAGTAGTGGGGTTGAAATTAGGTGTGTGTGTGTAGATTGTGTAGAAAATAAATGAGGTCAGATGTGGTTGTTTAGATAGACGGTCCAGGTCTAATGAATATCCAAGCGTTCTTTCCCACAAAGTAGAGAGGGATTTAGCATGAGGTGAAATTCTTCGTCTATTCGCCTCTCGATATATTTGGAAAAACTATTCTGAAATATTTCAATGTTTTTAATATCAATTTGTTGTTTACTGAACCTAACAAACATATTTTGGCAATCATTGTTTTGTTGTTACAAGCTCTTCTTTAATTTTACTTTCTATAGTTGTAGATAATTATCAATAACTCGTTCTGGCACTGGAAATAACCTTAAAGAACAACGTTCATAAATCGTCAGGCTATCCACTTAAGAAAAAATTTAAAAGTTCCCTACTGATGCATTGAAGTGTCGTGATACATGTCATAAATAAACAACTTAACAATTACTGAACCATCAAACATAAAGCAATCTTGTATCACATGTTTGTTCTCTACATCAAATGTTGCTGTTTATATCGAACTGATAATGCCTGTAAACTGGTGTGAATTCTGTAATTATTATCAGAATATATATTATTATAATTATACGTTTTCCAATTCCACGGAACTACTAGGTCTTCTTGCGTAACTTAAGCTTTCGTTGGCACTAGTCGAGATCTCATGAGAAGATTGTCCAATGAAGAAAGCATCAACATTGGCACACGCTAATTTGTACACATAATTGTGTCTGGAAGTAAACTAGAATTTCTTTCATTCTAACTAACGAGTTCCTTAGAATATAAGTTGTCTTATAGAAGGTCTTAATTTTGTACGTTTTCAAAGGTCGCAGTAATTCTTCTGTCGTACCTTGGCGATAATGTAAAGCCACAGTACCAATCCAAGATATTTCATTAGAACTATTATTACAGAAGGACAGTTTTATTCTAATATGCTCTTAGTATTACCTTTAGGGAAATTATTAAGTCGTAAAATGTTTATTATATTCTCTTTTTCTCTTAGTTTGTCTCGTTGTGAAATAGTGATCTAGGTTGATGTTCGGAAATTCTTGAGGTCAGGTAAATTTTTGCACTGGATAGATGCTCACAGCAAATTCGACATACCGATCCACATGTGTCAGTTTTCGATGCTTGTCTAGATTAAGACTACCGTAATAATCCCTTATAACTAAGCATTCAAAGAAAGCTAGTTCATTCAGTTCATCTTCCTATTTGAATGTGGATTGCTCGAAACCTGTGACCTCTACACAACGCAATCGATAACAGAAGTGATAAACAATTTCATATATATAATGCCAATATTTATATACTTGTTATATGTTAATGTGTTGGTAATGGATTTCCATTGTATGACGAGAACTACGTCTCACTCCAACCAATTCATGACATTGCGTGACCATCTTGCATTGTCATCGGTGGGTAACTGTCTCACATCCGACGCCGTTTAACTCCACACCACTCATATTGTGGTGTATGCTACTTAGGTCGACAGTAATAAACAGAATGTAACACCAATCGAAAGTTATATGGCTGGCAGTAGAAAGCGAAATAGAAAGGAATTGTGAATAAGAACTATTAGACATAACGTAAAGGACAATGATGTAAGATTTGCAAATGAAGCATTTAATATGTGGTTATCATATTTTACCAAGATAGTCTGTAAGTTTGTATGAAATAGAAAATTGATTGTCGCCACCTATGTCTTCGTTCATTACAATCACTCATGCCATAGAAATCAACCCATTCACACAGTGTTTTCATTATCCTTATTATCAGAATGAAATGCATCCTTTTAAATGTGAAGGGAGAGAAATTAGAATTCACTGAAGCTTTTGAGAATGTCTTTTTCTCACCTATTTTCAACTTACTGAACACTGATGATTGAGCGATTCACAACACCTACATTTTCGAAAACAAAAGTCAATTCAACATATTTATGTTTTATTCATTTTTGACCTGAATTAATACGAAGGGATTACGTAGCACGTGTACGTAATCACATCGTAACCTACAACTGTTGAATTCTTCTCAATTCCGGATTAGTTTCAACCACTCGGCCCTTAAACTGCTTCACATGTGATTTCATGATGTAGTTTATTTTGAAAATTCATGTTCCTTCAGGTTTGTACGAAGATCAAGCTCTTTATTCCGTTCTACTTATAATCCAGAACACTGTTCAGAGGGATATAGCAAACTGTTTGATGTTATTTTCAATTCATTAGGAAATATCACTTAAACATTTACGTCTTTGACAAATGACGTTCATAATAATTTTGATCAATATTGAGTGGTTTGCAATATGACGATATGCTAAGAGTTGAATTGTTTTCCAAAGTATGCAAAGTTTTGACATTCAGTTAATGTCTAGGTTAACAGAAATCGTGCGATACCTAGGTACATTTGATTAATTTCGAGAACAAGACTCATCACAGAATGACAAACACTCTCCAACAGACACCCAAGCATCGTTTCACATCATGCCACTCACAATATCAACACAAACACAGCCGACTCCAAAATCAAAGCGGTTGGATTAATTTATGCAGTCAAGTTGGTCGTGTTAAACAAATCTTTGTATCTTATTTTGTTTATCCAGACTACTCATTTTCTCATCAAGTAATATCATTTTGGACATCTGTAATTTTCATCTGATACTCACGTTCAACTGACTGATTAAACAGTTGCTTTCACGAGATAAATTGGTGCTGAAGCACATCTTGTTAACCTACAATTTTAACAATGAAGATCATCAAATACTTCTTTGTCTATTACAGATTAATACTGGAATTAATGATGATTAAATGTTTGAAAAAGAATTATAAGATCCTTTTTTTCCAGATTGTCTGTTTGATGTAATGTACGGAAAATCAGTTTCAATTAAAAATGGACTGAATGAAACGAGCTGTAGTATCCTTGTTTGGACTGAACACTTCGTTTACAAGTACACGTATTAGGATATAAACACTTCTGTGATATTTCAACGAAGATTGAAATTATTTTAGGTGAAAGTTATTACAGTAAAACATATCACAGTTAATGAATGAAAATCTCTCTCGGATTGTAGTATTTTTTTTTTCATTACAAAAAACAGTTTTACTATGATGGCGATGTAAAAAATGAATCATATCAACTAGTCAGTCTAAAATTATAACTCTGCTCTAATATTTTGTTTTAATTTATAACAATCAGTATTGGACAATGTATATCCAGTATAACAAAGTTTAGGAGAATGTGGTGCAGCTTCAGTGTGAACAGAATTTGGTAATTCGTGAACAGATAAATTATCATTCGTTTGATTAGGAGTATGATGTTCAATAATGTTCTCATGAAGTGATAACTCTTCATCATCCTCTATATCCTTGTGAAATAAACTGGACGCAGTACAATCAAGTAACGGGGAAGATATTGTTTTCGACGGATGTGTTCGACATAGCACCAGTCACAACAAGATTACGAAAAGAGTTTTAATGAGTTAACAATCATTTGAACACAGTTTATCTAGTTGTACAATATAAGAGATGATACAATAAAGCCATATGTATTAAATGGAATATTGTTTTTTTTTATTTCGGTCCCCTTTTATCCAAAACTGTGTTTAATTATTGTTTTCCCTAATTTTTATTCCCATTTATCCAATAATCGGAATCTTGTATACTGTTAACATTAAATTATCAAGTAAATATGTATGATTATCTTAGAATTGAATAATATTTGTTATCGTTATCTAAGAACCCCAATGTTTGTCATCATCATCGTCATTTGTTTCTTTTACTTATTTTTATTAAACTAATTTCAAGAGAGAAACAAAAGAGATACGATATTTCACCATCTGTGTTTCTATCAAATGGAAATCAACTGATTATTCCATTCATTCTGATTATTATCTTGAATGTAGTAATCATGTTTCATTAATTATATTGTACTTGTATAAAGTGATCACTATCAACTTATATTTATCTGTTTATTTGTTTATCCGGATATTTATTTGCTTATTATTTTTAATTTATTTATTTGGTTTGCTTCTTTCACAGAGAATCAACAGTGGAACCAGGACGCGTCCCAAATAGGTAGAAATGTGCATCCTTCATCAGCGTGTTGCGAGACAGAATGGAGGACTCCATAGATGCTTAAATTCGAGGTCCACAGTCTGGATTCCGTAAGGATCGATTGTGTGTCGACCAACTCTACGGATCATTGTGGAACAGTCTGTTGAATGGAATTCATCACTCAACATCAAGTCCATTGACTACGAGAAGGCATTTGATATTGTGTACATGATAAATCTATGGAGTTTTCTTCGACACTACAGAGTACCTGAGAAGATAGTCAACATCATACGGAGTTCTTATGATGGGTTAAACTGCGAAATCGTCCATGGAGAACAGCTCACTTACTCATTCGAAGGGATGACCAGTGTCAGTCAAGGTTGTTTACTCTCACCCTTTCTCTTTCTCCAGGTGATCAACTGGATGATGAAGACGTGAAAATCTGCAGGGAAGCACGGGATACAATGGACAGCTGGGTTGCATCTAAACGATCTAGACTTCGCAAGTGGTCTGGCTCTTCTATCACACACGCAACAACAAATGCAGGAGAAGACGATCAGTGTAGCAGCAGCCTCAATAGCAGTAGGTCTCAACATACACAAACAGGGAAGCGAGTTCCTTCGACATAACACAACATGCACTAGTCAAATAACACGTAACGGAAAGGCTTGGGAGGATGTACAAACCTCTACATATCTAGGCAATATTATTGATGAACACGGTGGATCTGATGCAGATACATGCGAAGACGCGGATCGGCAAAGCAAAAGCAACACATCTACAATGGAAGGACATCTGGAACTCAAAATAACTGTCAACCAATGTCAAAGTCAGGATTTTCAATAGAAATTTTGAGACAATTCTACTGTATGGGGCGGAAACCTGGAGAACTACGAAACCCATCATCCCGAGTATAAGAGTGTTCATTAACAGGTGTCTACGCAAGATACTTCGAATACGTTGGCCAGACATTATCAATAACAACCTACTGTGGGAGAGAACAAACCAGATTTCAGTGGAGGAAGAAATCAGGAAGAAACGTTGGAAGTGGATAGGACCACATAGAGGAAAGCAGCCACCTGAGTCAGAAGACAAGCCTTCACATGGAATCCTGAAGGTCAAAAAAGAAGAGGAAGACCAAAGAACACATAACACTGAGAAATGGAAACAGATATTAGAAGAACGAATAACATCTGGATAGAACTAGAAATGAAGGCCAAGGACAGAGTGGGTTGAAGAATGCTGGTCGACGACCTATACTCCACTGGTGGTATTAGGCGTATGAAAGTAAGTAATGAATAGGAAATAATAATGTTAATTATATGACAAGGACACAGTATTACATGTAATCCAATTTAACGATCTGCATTCCTTTCTGGTGTTTACCATTCTTTTCTAAAAGTGTACTACCATGTAACTTGAGTGGAATTCTTAACACCAAACAAAAATCTGTCACTATGCATTTTCAATTAATTTATCATCCATCTTACAAATTATTCAACTGACTTCGATCAGCCCTAATAACTAAGCAACATAATATTTAATCATAATTTTGTAACTAATTAGTGTAAAACTGTGGTGTGATCATTGTTAGTTAATTAGGATAGAAATATCATAAGTTTATCAGACTAATTATTAGATTCAACTAAATTTTCTATTATCTATTAGGTTACTCTGAATTACACTGACCTAATATTTTGACCTGGCTTTCAGTTTATATTACATTTTTGTGTAGTATACCCATGATAGTTTAACTAATGTACTGTTTAACCAATGTGTGTTTAGTTGACAAATTAAAATTTCATTCAAACGGTTATTAAAAAATATTCTCGTCAAAGTACAGCACAATCAAGCTACATTATAAAACATTATTCTCCTAGAAACAATGTCGATATCTAATTGTAAATATTTTGTTAATTATATACCTACCTTCACATGTTCTTCTTCAGAACATGGACTGGATGTATTGTCAGTGACTGGATCTCTTGATAAGAAATATTGAGCTTGATTATCTGACATAACAGTATCAATTATATTAGATTCGGACTTTGTAGCTTCCTCATTTTGTGGATATGCATGCCAAACTAATTGTTTCAATTCAAAATAAAATGAAGAACGTAAAAACCGCTGATAAGAATCTTTATTCATTAATCCTTGAATAGTTTGTTGAGCTAAAACAAATGATTCATTAGTTGGATTTGATATGTTAGCGATCGTTTGATTCCGAGTTTCCGAATCCAAATTAACCTTTGAAATAAAACAAGAGAATTTTGATTTTTCAATATTTAAAGTCTTTTACATTATGTGCAATACAGAGTATACAAACAGAGGTGTGAATGATCTAATACAACGTTGTTGTTGTTTTTTTGATGAACTGTATATTAAACTGAAGGAAGTTGTATGGATCTTCCCACGGCCATGAATTAACACATTAATAACACACGTTCGATCAATGAGCAATATTTAAGTACTTTTGAAATGAAGTATTAGGTATTCAAAAGTAGAGGACTTCCTGAGTGAATGATCATATATAGTTTAAACCGAATTCAGACATTCCCTATAAGCAACGCGATAACTACTCATTAATCTTTTCTGTTAGAATAAATATCTGTATATTCTTAAAAGGTTCGCTTAATTAGTGCCATCTTGACTGAAAATTATTATGTTTCAATAGATGAAGATCTCAATCTTATATCCTGGAAAAATTGATCCAACTATAATATATGGATAAAGATTCTCAATGATCGGAATTTAATGGTTCAAATTTAAATTTATCTAGAAAGATTGACTGATAAATACAAAATTTCTCAGGACATATCTACTGTATGGAACTGAAACTTGGAGAACTACCATAACCATCATCAGAATGGTACAAGTAGTTATGAACAATTGCCTACACAAGATACTCAATGTCTGTTGACCGAATACCATCAGCAACAGCCTACTATGGAAGAGAACGGACGAGCTTCCGGATGAAGAGAAAATTAGAAAAAGACGCTGGAGGATTTCATGAGATCGAGTTTATTATGAATCCAACAATATGCTGTTTCATGCAGTTAGTTCCCTTTATGAATTTAAATAAAGACAGAACAAATATTGATGCAGAATAATATGAATTTATTATATATTTCTCTTCCCTTACCCAATTCTTAAACCACCCTTTCTCTCACACATTTCCGCTCATTTGTCTCTCCTAATTATATGAACTCTCCAAATTTTATTCAATTATTACGTAACCCACCCTAAATGTTTTAATTGCCTCTAAAATAATCACACTTTTGATCTTATCTGTCTTTGAACTCCACACACCTATTACACCACCCACCCTTTATGCTTCCCTCATTCTAATACCTAATAACCTCTGACCTTTCCTTGCACATATATATATAGTTATCATTGATGACGTTTTGTTATTCCAATCCCTTACATTCACTTATGTCAGTCGTTCCATCCTATTTAATACCCCAATGCTAAAACTCTAATGCATATTTGGTTGTAAGCAGCTGATGAGAAACCACGAAATATAATGAATTCATATTATTCTGCATCAATATTTGTTCTGTCTTTATTTAAATATGCTGTTTGAAATGTTCAAGAAAGTCAACCAATTACCGAATGCTTAGTAATATTAAGAA
>NC_031496.1:17756290-17764230 GCF_000237925.1 Schistosoma mansoni
CGTTTATATATGTATATATGTAATAATGTATATCTTTCTATTCAATCTGAATTAGTGTTTTGTTAAGACATTATTTTGTTTTCTCATAGGAATAGCACTGTCTCAGACTTCAAGTCAGAATGCAACCACCGGTTTTCATACTATGGATCCATGTGAAAAATTTTATCTTTATGCATGCACAGAGTGGGAGAGAAACAATCCAATAACGAATAATAAACGGGAGATTAACACTTTTAAACAGGCCGGAATAGCCACTGACCAATACTTCTATAACATCATTGGCAAGTATTTTCATATTGCCAACAATATGATATGATTGTGTTTATATATATATTACTATTATTTTATTAAGAAATGACTATAAAAATGGAACTAATCACTTCAAGTAGTATCTGATGCTGAGATTCACCTGAAGAGCAATGAAGGATTTTTCAACTGAAGAAGAAGTTAACAGATAATCAGGGATTACTGAATGCCTCATTCGAATATTTGTAATAGAGTGTGATTAATCAGACGAATAAAACTAGTCATGATCAAGTTGAATAACTCTATACACTTTCTAACGAGCTACTACATATATGTTCTCTAAATCGCTTCTCATGCACGATTACTTTCAGCATGTGATCTGGAATTCTCACTCAATACTATTTGAATAAGTTTAATATAACTAGGATTGTAAGGCGTACAATTTATGAACATGACTAGGCTATATTAGAAGATTGGTTCAACGATGTGTTTTGTTTTCGGCAAATTCATTTTTAATGCTGCACAGTCGCAATTGTGTACTCGTTTTTCAAAATGATAATAATTACAATGATAGTTATTAGAAAATTATGTTAAACATGGTACCAGTGGGACAGAATAAATAACTGTATTATCTTGTCGTGCTGATCCTTTCTTTCCCAACTACAATTTCCTCATTCATCTTCTTAATAAATATTCAAGCCATTAACAATAAAACTATTATCTGTTTCCATTGATAAGAATAACATCTTGATAGTGCCATTTATTCTACCTCACTGTTACCATGTTTAACATAATTTCATTATCACTATTATTGTAATTATCACCATTTTGAAAAATGAGTACACATTCGCGATTGCGCAGCTTCGAAAATGAATTTTCCGAATGGAAGACAATTTGTCTAACCAATCTTCATCATCTTAAATCTTAGTGGATATATTCCGTGTACCTATTTCATGAGCAATATGTTTCACATTGTCTCTGTTCATATGATTTGTAAATTTATTTGATTTCTTCACTACCCCATTTACAATTCTCACAAACATCGACTTTTTCAAATCAAGCTAACAAGTCATATGCCTTGGATGATCCCCACCTGTCTACTACTCGCAAATTTTACGAAGCTTGTATAAAAGGTCCTTATGATTCAAATGATCATGTTAGAGATCAGTTGCGTCAGTTAATTTCGATGGCATTCGGTGAATGGGATTTATTGACATCTCTTTCAACAAATGTGACAAATACATCTAAGGCTGCCAGAAATATTCTAAATTTGAGTCTGACTGATATATACCTACCACTGATAAGCACAACAGGGTATTCACCCTTATTTTCATTGGATATCGATGAAGAGGATCGAGCGATTCGAGTAAGTTGAATTCATAATGTATATGGACAGCAGTTCAAGTGTTATAAAATGACACAATTAAACACCATCCAACTAACCAATAAAATACATACTGTTTATATTGTTCCGGCTGTATTGCAAGGACATTGCGATCATTTAGCCATAATAGTCAACCAGTAATGGAATGAAGTCACAGGGACAAGCGAAACAACACTACGATATATTATCCACATAAACTAAACTAAATAGTCTGATTAACTAGAAACCTGAATGCTAAATTATCAGAATAGTTTCCCGAGGCGTGCTCTATATGAGGGTATTGTAACCAATGGTAAGTGATTATTTAAAAAAGATATATCAATCTTCAATGGATATTGCGAATTCGATTGTCATTGATTGTTTCCCAGCAGTGATAAGTTTGTCTGTATTACTAAAATGAAAAATCATATTATATTAACCTGATAATACATATTATGTGACCTCAAATCATAAAACATAACTGAAGTAAGCGAATCATGAACTATGAATCTGGAGTTCTTTATTATTACAATATTTTGTCACAATATACCGGTCAGAACATCAAAAGGAAAATCACTGATATCATGAAAGCCAAAATGGCTTGTTGACATGTGCCAACTAACTCAAGGTATACGGCATCATGCCGATCATTTCCAACAACATAATATTAATACATAATGTGCGAGATGTCGGTTCAGTTTGATTGATTACTTCATTGTGCATTTGATCAACACCATTAAATAGAAATTCTTCACAGGGATCAACAATCCAATGGCATCGATCCTTAATTTCATTCCCTACTACCACAAAATCTTCGAAGAATACACTTTATACTAATAACGAGTTGACCATTATTTGGTTTACCACTATTTCACATATGACAATTTCGAAATTCCCATGACTTGGAAATATCACAGAGCAAAACGTTTGAGAAATAGGTAGTTCATGCGAATATTCAGTAAATTTTCACCCGACTATCAAAATATATATGGATATGGTAGAATTCAGATATCATCTAAATATCTGTAAACGATCTGGGGAACCAGTTATTCTTTCGAGTGTTTTAGGCTGTGGGTTTTGTTATTTGATAAATGCTAACCATAATGTTGTATACTCCCACTTTCCCAGTCTCGTTTCAAATATTTTACGAAGTCGGGTTTCTTTATCTGTTTCATAATATGTTGAATGCTGATAAATTCGGACTTTTCCTTATATTGTTTCATTCTTATCCATCTGCATGAATTCTAATATAATTTTACTTCTATCAGATCTCTCCAGGTCAGCTAACTTCAGATCAAAGTCTCTTGAGGAAGGAGGTAATTTGCAGATTATATTAGTCATTCTCAATGTTAAATTTACTGGTATGGAACATAATTTATTGTCCATTGTATTATTCGTTAAATTCATGAGACATTAGATGGATGTCAATAATCTGAGTGTACTATATTTCCGTTTACTGAAATCCACAAATCGTAACACAGATTATTTTATGATATCCAAATAGCATATTTGTAATTTTACACTGAGTAGAAAATTGAATTTCTGACAATTTGCGACTTTGTGTAAGTCACTTCTTCAGAGAGTGAAAATTCTTAAATTCAATTAAGACGATCTTAGTTATTACAAACAGACAAAAGGTGAATATTTGGTAAAATGAAAGCCAGGTTACCTCCAAAATCTCACATCATTTCACGTCATTTCAGTCAAAGTATTTTGTGTGATCAGTATTCTAGAAATGACCAGACGCGAAGTCACTGGCAACTCAGCATACTCACTTCATTTGATTTTACACAGACCTAAACGATAGAACGTTGAATCGTAGTAAAATAATATTTTGGTTAGAAGGAGAACAACGGATTCAATAATTCAGTTCATACGAAAATGTCCAACCTGTTGCATCGTCTAATATCAGTCCAACCATGCCATTTAATGTAAACCGAAAGCACAAGAAGTCAATAAAGTCTACAAACACAACCACCCACAAACAATCAGATTTGAATGAATATTCTGGTTATTTACATGTGTAATAAGTTTTATATCACCTTCTAAAGTCATCTATTTCATTGAATGTCTGTTTGAAATAGATGGTGGCAACAATATCCACAAGGATCATAAGAGCTGCAGAATCAACGCACACGACTCTCAGTGTACAAAATCACACGAAATAAAGTACTTTACAATAGGTAGAATCAGTATCTTATTTACTGTCGAGGGTGGGATCAGTTTGAACTGAGTGATACAATTCTGATTGAATTTGATAACGCGCTCATTTATTCAGAAAAAACAGATGTGGTCACTCTGATCAAAATCTTTACATGGAACTGATTCTTTATCTCAAACGTATAATTATTAAGCAGTTATATAAATACAATAGTCGAAATATTTAGAAATTATAGTTGTCGAGATAAAGATTACAAACCAGTTGTGTATTATAGATGTGTCACCAAAGTTCGATAATGTCTTGGTTATCACCTTCATAAAAATTTCTATCTTCCTTCCTCTTTTCATAACAAAAAATGCTACAATTCTTCCTTCAAATAGAATGAAATGTTAAAGATCAAGGCATTGCTTTATTTATCAGTGTATTCACTAAATATTGAAGTGTCACAATATTCGGAGCTTTATGATACTTTTCAGTTATTTGATCGCCTAATTAATGTGAGTTGCCTAATGTTTGTTGTGACTTACTTTCTAATAAATGATGTTGACTATTACGTGATGTATGTTAAACATTCCACATGAATGTCTAGTTGTATTACTCAGAAATATCAGTTGTTGACAAGTTATGAGTCCTTTATTCACTAAACACAATATATGACGGCGAACTGAATGTGCTATTACCTCAATCAGACAGTTGTTACTAATGAAAATAAATTATGAATGGACAATAAATAATTCTTGTGAGTTCAAAACGTAGACCGAACTCACTCATATGAACATATCCAGCTCATCAAGAATCTTGAATGTACTAGGTTCGACAGTGGCACACCGAAGCATGTACACTACTTGGAGAGTGAATATATACCATGCTGACCTCAAATCTACTACTGTTCATCAGCAGTAGTCGTTCCGTTCAGTAAATTATCCCCACATCCTCCTGAAAGTACACTGACTACTGAGTATATGCGATCACCAAACTCTGGGATTTATGTTTCATCTGACATTGCCAGGTCAGTGAACGATCTGCTAACAAGAAAGTAATACTAAACGACGATAAAACTGATTGTTCAGATAAATGCATTTGATAGGTTTTCATCGTTTCAAATCAAACGGTTCATTAGTCGGTTCTCATAACAGTAATGAAAAATATCTTCTGAAAGTTATTCCATTCGTAGTTGGTGCAATAAAATCACTTATGTAAGAGAAACTCACTCCATGGAATCCGTGCAAAAAATATTGAAATATCGTATTCAGTTTCTTTATATACCAACCGAAGTCTCTTGAAATGTTCCTGACAGAATTAATCAAACACTAGTTGCGCAAACCTATTTCAACTTACCTACACGATAATCACAATCAGTTGAAGATTCAACCAGTGTATCACTGACTCTACTATACGCTATTTAATATCATTTAAACAAGATATATAAAATGCTCATTAGTTGGGAAATTCTGTTTCCATGCTTTACAAAATTCTAATTTCAACATTAAACACATTATCTGTTTCATATCATATACAAATTAGGGTTTGGTTATTTCCATGTACTTATTCTTTGTTTCGGTTTTGTTTCTCAGGCTTTCTTGGATCCACAAACATCCACACCATTTAAAACAAACCAATCGGTTAGCATTGAAGAATTAAAGGCCATTTGTCCACCGGTAAATCCATTTATATCCTTTCAAACTGCATAAAAATAAAAAGATATAAATAAAAATCTTCTATTGATTTTTAGATTCCACTAGACGAAAGGTTGAAACCAGTCATTTTGGTCGATTATTAGATGATACCAAATTAAATTGAATATCTTTGTGATGTAGAGAAATATAAATGGTTTCCCATTTCGACTAAACATATACTTGTTAAATCATGATTCAGACACTTTCTAAACTAACATTAAACGAGCTTACATCTCAATATGGTGCACATGCTATCAAGTCACCTAGACTGGTTGTGGCATTGCAACTTCATCGATAGAATTCAATATCGACAGCAGTGGGACCTAACACAAAGTTTAGTAATACTCTAGGATATTAGATAAGTAGATGATTTCACTATTCTACTGACTCGAGTCATAACTCAGTAATACTGCTCTACGAATATCAGACATATTTTACATCATCTTAGTGGGTGTGGATTGTCGAATTTTCTCACTAACACAAACATAATGACGAAATCGAACTGTTTGTTGAAAATATCTTTTGAAAATTTACAAAACTGTCTGTTTAGATCGATTGGGATTATTTGTTTGACAAAGTGTTCAATCAAACTGGATTTAGAAACTACCATAAATTACCAATAAAGGTTGAAGAAAAACATTTGTTCCAATATCGTTGTGGATTCCATCAAATACAATTGGAAACAGATGAAAATAAAAGGTATTTGCTGAAATTGAATTTTCATTTGATTATTTGTATTCGAAGTAATCGAAAGACAGTAGTAGTGATCGATTCTGACAATGCTGGGTGATCACTTACAAACAAAGGATTGAAATCTTTGCAATTTGACATTTCCAAGGATAATGTCTTCGTCATTAGTGCATATTGTGGAAAGCAAAACAACATCTGTCATATTCTGAGAGAATGCTTTATTTGGTATACATGATGTGTCCAACAGTAACGGATGAGTTAATTTTCCTTGAGAATCTCAGTTTATTTGATGTAAATGTCTTTGTGACTTGACCAGCGATAATGAAAATTCTATAGACAGTGCATAAAGTCTGCATATATTTGAGGGTTAAAAAAAAGCATTCTAAGTGTTTTAGTTGTTTGCAGGATTTAATTCACTGGTTTTATTTTGAATGGATTATCTGTTAAGCCGTTCAATGTGTTTCTGAAGTGGCGTTTTAAATGCATTTATGTAGATTAGTGGAAGGGGTTTTGCGTAGATTATTTTATTTGTAGGTTATATTCGTCAGGAATCGTCCACATTCGGGGTACCACTGAATAATAAGGATAACTTGACAAGTGTTTGGTTATGGTATCGGACACATCATCAGTGTACATTTGAAATGAGAGTCATCAGGGATCATTCCAATAGTTCTAATGGTTGCGAATCTTTGGCGAGATCTGGATGTTTCGGTCTCGATCACTGTTAGGGTTGTTGGTCTTCAATGCTTACCAGTCCATACTTGACCAAATCAGCTGTCCAATGTTTCCTGGTATATATAACATGGTAATCACGTTTTTTAAGCAGTCAAACAACAATAATCGTTTTGCTTTATTTCAATTTTCAATGATCTTTTCAAAGTGCACTTTACAACCTGGCTGTTTTGAATTTTGTGGCGGAACAAAATCGTCGTTTACTAGATCGGGAAATTCATGATTTCGTGAACAAATCAAATCCAAGTGAATTGAATAATGTTATATAGTTATTGTTATTTCGTTGAAATTCATTCATCAAACTTATTAACAGCATCTTTACCATTGATGTCCAGTTTGATACATGTTCACAAACGAGCGCGCCATGCTATAACAATACCCTCAAGAACTAGTTCTCTAGTAGATGGCCAAATAGACGACATGCGTTCTCCCTTCAATCCGATGTGCTTTTAAGTTAAATGAAGATGAAGATTCAATAGACTATCAATAAAACACACCAGTTTGATGAATGGTAGATAAAGAATATAATATCATTAAATCTTTATTATGAGCCAAGTTGCACCGATATCCTCAGTTATATGATGGGTCACTCTATAGTTACATGATTTAATTCAGCTAGCAAATTGATTACCGTACACATCATATGCACCGTTTTAAAACAAATTACTCCAAATTAAGTAAACTTGTCATGTATCTCCTTAACAGAATGCTTCCCAATATTTTGTGTTTTGAATAGGAAATTCCACATACTTCTCACCTTATTGTATGAATCGAGTGAAGACCGTATTTCCATGGACACTTGAAAAGCACTTCCTGACTTCTCACATCACTCAAGACCAAAGAAATGAGGTTCGTTCACTTTGTCAAATAGTCGTCCCATCAATGTTAATTATTATTTATTATTTCAGATTGAACACAGAAGTACAACCCAAGCACACGTGACCAGCTGTGTTGCACTATAATCTGTAACTCCTATTCATTAAAATTTCAGTCAACGATTTCTGACTCAGTTGAACAACAGCAAACAACACAAATCGATGTTCGATACTGACACTCATGTACATGTTCAGTA
>NC_031496.1:17764430-17766196 GCF_000237925.1 Schistosoma mansoni
GTAGTATCACTCTACAATAAATAATATTCGATAGTGTGACTGTAAAAATTAACATTTACATCTACATCCAGATGAGTAGATTGGAATATCAGTTCATAGTATGAACAGTACCGAAACACACATGTGATCACGAGTTACTAGTTTCAAAAACATAAATTGAATGATTCTTAACGTTTCCTTTTGAAATCTGAAATCCATTCATCCGTTTTCTCCAATGACCATTGGAAATGTTGGGTAACAGACCGATTCTCAAATCCAGTCAGTTTATGACTTTGTATGATAGTGATGCAATATCATCATTCTGTGATCACCTTACTTCAAACCTACTCAACTTCACGGGTCAGGCTTCCAATTACAACTCTGAAAACCAGTCTCGAAGCTAACAATGTCGGATGCTATTCACCGTTGGAAATCGCCTCCCTCATTTACACATTTATTTCAGTTCACCTGAAGTCTAAATTGTTAGACAATCCACCAGTAATTGATTATTTGATAAAGATAAGTGCGATAGTTATTCGAGTGAAATTCTAGATAAACACAAGTAGGTTAATGAAATCTAATTGTACCAAATTATAACTGAAATTAATGTTAGCACTCATTGTCTGTCAGTATGATATTGTCAATGCATTAGTTATGAATGATTAATATTTCATGTGACCGTTCCAACCACTTTTCAGACATACCGGAAACTGAAAAATAGACAACGTGTTCAAAATACAAGCGAAATCTTAGCTTTCGATCGATTATTTTTCCTGAAATTTGCACAGGTTAGTTAGTAAATATGTTCTCTTATTTGTGTGCAGCATTCAAGGTGAGAATTATTAAAATTCTAATGTATAAATGAGGTTTTACAAGTGATTAGTGTATGAAAAATCTAAAACTATTCAAATATAATAGGAAGAAGACAGTACAAGCTTGTAATGATGAAATCATGATGTATTTGTGATGAACTGATGAATGGAAATTAGAATTTCAAACTTTTCACCACTTCATTTCAACGGCTTTTTCAGTTAGTGAGTAAATAAGGTAATCAAATTAATCAAAGGATGATTAATTAATAGTATTCACTCAGAATACTTGGTTCAATTGGTATCCCATTTCGCGTATACTTTAAAATCGTTATAATTGTAAAGTGTAATGGTTCTTCGTTGGTGGCAGAAGCAAAAGTGTTTTCTGTCGTTTAAAATATGTCAATCTCTTACATACTCTCATTCATATGTGCCTCAAGCAAGTCACTGATTATCGAAGCAAATAATACAACCAATAGTTTATCTATCATTTTACCATTGATGCTTAGTTGATTATATAACTAGTAATGTGGATGATAACAAATATAATATCTATCATAATATGGTAATGTAAAACGCGATCAATGGTAACATGGTATTTTGAATTCTATGTTTAATCAAAATATATAGACTTTATGTGGCCGTGTACACAAGGATTCACGTTCCTACCACAAAAATCACGTTGATCACATTCTTCGTACCTCGATATAGGTAAGCTCTAAAACTTTTCAGGCATGTTTAATGACTGTTTAATAGTTGTAATTTGGATGATCTGCAAAGCCAAAGCGTCAAAGGCACCAGATACCACATCATAGCTAAGTGGGGGAAGACTTTGTGATATTTTCTTTATTCCCCCTTTGTTTTTTTGGTGGGTTTTTGGAGCCATATTTTTTTTAAATTTACAAAAAAAAAGGGAAAAAGCTGGTGGTTAAACCCCCACACTAAGCCCCCCCCCTTATTATTCAAAAAAAAAAAAAA
>NC_031496.1:17766396-17769621 GCF_000237925.1 Schistosoma mansoni
AATCCGAATAAAACTGATGGTTAATAACACTGACATAAGTTATGCACTCCTGTTATAATCAATCAGAAAGTAAATCAATCCCAATTACCATAACATTTCATGAAACATGTCAGTAATTTCGGACACAGAAATAACGTCTCTGATCATTTACACAAATCGATATACTTGAAAATCATTGTCCAACCCGTCAATGTAGTTGGCTACGCGTTATAACATTTGACCTAACTGTTTTTTAAATGTTCGATTGTTGTAATGAACCTTGTTGTTTTAGATATGTTTAAATCGAATAATCATATGTATATCAACTGTGAATACTTATACGGTTTATGGTTTACTTACAAAATAGAGCGATTCAATATGAGTGAAATCTCAAACTGAAACTCTGCACTTGTCGTTATCTTCTCCACCATATCAACGCCTGGTAAAACGAGAGATGTGTATACCGACATATCGGATTAAAAAAAAGATAGTTATAGTACAACTCCCAACACTGAAAATAAGTGACATTCTACAACTGATCCAGAGAATTCGTCACTACAACAAAACTTGACATAATGAATAGAGCTATTAGTTCTTTCTCGTATTACTTGGTTGCATCTTTCCATTGATGTTTGGGACGGCAATTGATCAGTCTCTTATTGGAATGTGCTCATTCCATGCGAATTCCTTCGATATTGCCATTGTGTTGTATTTGATCACGGATTGTCCAACTTGAAGACCCTAGAACGCACTGAAATACTTACATTTTTAAAAACAAGACCACTAATTAGTGGATATTTATTTGATGTTAAGGACTGGACACAGGATATTTAAGTGTGTAATCATTGCACAACCTAGATTCCAGGTCGAATAGTGATATTATTCACAAACATATCGTGTTGATTTATCTCTTCATAATCTTTCAGGGTGATAGGTGCTTTGTCAAATACTGAAGAATTTGCTAAAGCTTATAACTGTCCAATTGGTTCACCAATGAATCCTGTGAAGAAATGTAAATTGTGGTAAGACCATCAAAAGTTAGCAATTAACAGTATGATTGAAAAGGAATAAATGTATGTGTATTTTCTTCACTGTTCCAAAAGAATGTAGATTGGTCATAAATATTGTAGCTTAGTCTAAGATTATTGATGAAACAAATACAATACTTAAACAAAAACCGACTTGTTTCTGTCTATTTGTATAAATTTGCCCAAATATATCAGAAAATCTATTTGCAAAATATACTGTTTGCTAACAAACAATATTGATCAATACACTTTCGTTTTGTTGTGTTCTGAATGACGCATCACAAACTATTGCATTTGATAGTAGTACCTCTGTCAAATCTATCGAAGTGTCTAGTTATACGATTGAGTAACATGCGAAACCGAAGTTCATAAAACAGCGGTTTATCGAGAAAGTGGTCCATTATTGAGGAAGAGACATAAATTAGTTACAAGACTCAACTCATGAGATATCAATGAGTCTTAGAGCATCTGTAAGTCTGAAAAATGGCATCCTGCATTATTAACAAAGAATAAGTATGACATACCTTAGTGCAAATGGAGAGACTAAAGAACATGGACGACCTTTGAACGAATCTTAAATGACCTTGAGAAATATTGACCAATCAGAAGACAGCTAGCATACAACAAAAATATATTATACAAAACTCAAAAATTAAAGGGGATACTTTTCTTTCACATGAATCAAAAACTTCTCAAGGTCAGATATAGGTTCAGAAGTTCTAAAATCATAATGCATCCGGCACAGGAACTCATCCCTGTGGCTCCACAGTAGTCGACCTCTGGAACCATGATAAAGTCCCGAAAATTCTTTCAGCCTCGACCACATAGTTTCAGTGTTGTCGGTATGTTGGTATGGTTCAGGGTTTAAGATTAGGGTTAAGGTTTAGGGTTACGGTTTAGGGTTAAAGATGAGACTATAAATTATGGACGGCATTTGAGCGACGCTAGAGTGAATCTGAGAGTGTCAACGTAATAACTAAGACTAAATGAGGGTTATAAACCCGTGTGAAGAATTCAAATTATGATTTACAGTTCATGGTTAAGGTTATGAATTTTACTTAGGGTTTTCATCACGAACTGACATCAGCTATAATGCCACAATTCAATCCAAATATATAATTGAATTTTGCGCCAAAATCTTATGATAACTTATCTTGTAGACGCTTAATTATCATGTTTTCTCTAAAATCCTTTGTAAACCGACCGTACGTAAGCGTCAGGTACCGAACTTAGCGCCTTGACCTTGAAAAACCGCGAAAGCTTCTGATTGGCTCGTCCATGTTCTTTAGTCTCGCCGTGCAAATGACAGCTTTGAGCTGTATTTAATCTTGATAACAGTTTACCAAGAAGCAAAAAAGGAACTAAGAACAAACGAATGTGGACACATATGGTAATGACAAACACAATAACTGTTACGTGTATGTGCAAATATTTTACAAAATTACATGATAAACTGCGTCACAACATGGACGTAGAAATTGCTGAGAACGTATTGTTTGCTAAACATTAATAGGTAGAATTAAACGAAACACAAAATGAATTAGACAAATAAGTACAGAGAACGTAAGCAAACATAACAACCTCTATTTTTCTAAGAGATTTCTACTAAGATATTGTAATAAATTTATTCAATTATTCTAGTGTGATGCGAAGATTAGTCTAGAGCAACAGACTGGATAGACAAATTTCATACTACACATACATATTTGTTGATTTCCAAGCTGATGTCAGATCATCATCGAAGTTAGTATGAATTTGTCGAAAATCACGACATCAGCGACTTCGTCCAATGCTTATACATGCTTTTGTCATAGTCATTCTCCTCCGTAGGAAACGCTCCTGCAATCATTTTTAGTTCCAAGTAGAATATATGACAACCCGAGCAAACCTCTAAGAAGACAGAATTCACAGTAAGTGTGTTCAGAAGTAAAGGCTGTATCAGTCACGTTTAGAAACATGAGGTAAAACTCCCACAAAATCCAGAATATGGACACAAATAATAGTCAAGTAAGGATTAGCACAAGGAGCTTAAGATTGATCGGATTACGTAGCCTGAGTTGCTTCAGAGGACCATCAATTTGTTCGGTAAAATGTGTAATAATGATGTATTATTCACATTACCAACACGTTAACATATAACAAGTATTTAAATATTTGCTGTCTAAAATATTCAATGTCCAGATGAACCGAAACAAAGTGATATCAGCTTACGGTTGTC
>NC_031496.1:17769821-17787349 GCF_000237925.1 Schistosoma mansoni
ATCTAAAGAATCTATTCTGAGCTATACGTTCGGTAGATTACCTCTTTTTTTGTGTTTCACTCAAATTAATAGTTAACTGTGGTTTTGCCTCAGCTCACTATCGGTTTTTTTTATAGTTTTCACGCAAAGGCTAGCTTTAGCTTATCGTTAACTGTTTTTATACATTTTTGCCAGTTTTTGTTTACTGTGTGTGTTTTTTATCGGTTCTAAATTTACTGCTTGCATTTTTAAGACAGTCTAAATCACTAGCCATGAAAAATTCATGCAAAAGACATGGTTGCCATTTTGCCGTTACATCTGGCATGCAATGTGACAACTGTAAAGGTTGGTTCCATGAGGCATGTACAGATCTAACAGCAGCAGCCTATAGCAGACTCAGCAAGTCTGATCGTAGGTGGGTATGTGTTACCTGCAACAGTGATATGGTAGTTGTGTTGGGTACCATCATTACTTTACTGACAGGTCTGAGAGATAAGTTGTCCAAGAATTTGGTAAATGATAGCATCATGACGGGTAACAAAGCTGGAACGCATAGGGCAAACAAGAAAAAGGTTACTGACAGGTCGGTTATCGATGGTGCTGTTAACAGCACGTTAACGTATAGCTCAGAATAGATTCTTTAGATCAGAGATGGTACTTTTGTTGCGTAAGAACACAGCAAAAGTTTGAGAAATGTAAATCACGTTAGGACTAAACTTCCCGTTCGAAAAGCGCGCGTCAAATCAATTTCGTCGGTTTATGAGAATCATGAATATCTGAAGTAATTATTGTTTTATGTTTCAACTCATGAAGAAAATCAGTGTTGGGATGATCATGCAAATTTCTCGCAATCGACATGAAAAGCTCAGGAAACATTAATGAACATTTTATCGAATCGGCGTTTGATTAGAAGTTTCGTTAGAAACATAGTGAAAATGAAAAGTCACATATAGAGATTCTGATTGGCTGATTGATACACTGCTACTATGTTTAGCAGTATTTTAGAATTTTGAGTGAAACCCAAAGACTTTTAAAATACTATAAAAACCCTTTGTTTTCTGTACAAGAATGAACCTTTGTAGTAAAGTGCTTCCCGTATATTTGTGCTTTTTCTCTCGTGTTCAAGTCGCTGTGTAGTTCTAGCTTGGGGGTTACGAAATTAGCTTAGGATCCGAATATAGCATTTAATCTACAGGACGTATCAATTAGTTAGTAGTTTCTTTGCTTTCGTATTCATATTCTCAATGTCACCATGCTTTTGAAATTTATTCTTGCTTACTCACTTACTTACTTACGCCTGTTACCCCTCGTGAATGAGCATATGCCACACACCAGCATTCTCCATCTAGCCCTGTCCTGGGCAATCCTATCTAGTTCTTCCCAGTTAACAATCATCCTTTTCATATCTGCTTCTATTTCCCGGCGTAATGTGTTCTTTGGCCTTCCTCTTTTCCGCTTACCGTCAGGATTGAAAGTTAGGTATTGCCTCATGATGCAGTTTGGTGATTTCCTCAATGTATATTCTATCCACCTCCAAAGTCTTTTCCTAACTTCGTCTTTAGCTTAGAGCGGATTTGTTCTCTCCCACAGTAGACTGTTGCTGATGGCATCCGGCCAATGAATGTTGAGTATTTTGCGTAGACAACTGTTTATAATTACTTGTACCTTCTTGACGATGGATGTATTAGTTCTACACGTTTCAGCTACGCACAATAGAACTAACTGCCTTGATGTTCGTATTTAAGATTCTCACTGTAGTCCATCGTATGAGTTCCAAATCATGTTGACAATCTTCTCAGGGACTCTATAGTGTTGAAGAAGTTTCTATAATGTTCACCTGTCTACACTGTCAAACGCCTTTTCATGTTTGCATGTTTGCAGTTACTTCAATGTTTGATTTCAGTGCTTCAGCTGGTATATTGTCAGGTCCTGCCGCTTTCCCGCACTTCATTTGTCTGATGACCATCTTGATTTCTTCGATTGTTGGTGGAGTGACATCTATAAGAAGGTCTGTGTGTGTTGTATCGATGTCTGATGGATTCAATGGAGCTGGTCTATTCGGCAGTTCCTCGAAGTATTCTGCCCATCTATTCCACTGTTCATGAATTTCCGTGATTGTCTTTCCTTCTTTGTTCCTGACTGGTCATTGTATCATATAGCTGTTTCATATTTCCTTCTCTTGCAGTGTGGTGGTCGATATTCGGTACTATCCTTAAGCTTCGTATATTGTTCGTCTTGATAACCGTTACTCGACTACGTCCTAACGATGTATAAATCAGAAGACGAATACGAAGAGTTGATCGTGTTTATTACTGAACCACACACAGTTATCCAATATTACAGGTACGTCAAACAAGCATGAAAAAGCAGTGCCGTAGAGCCGGAGGAATGAGTAAGCATATACAATACGGTGTAGCGTAATACAGAGCAGAGCAGAGAGCAAGCAGAGCAAGAGCAGTAAACAGGATTAAGATGTAAATATATATATATAAGCGGAAAAGCATGAATCATCGGATCAAATAAGCGATTAATAATAATGCTAGCGGAATGAATATATGCGTAGGCAGTAAGCAATGTTCAAGCGTATATAATAAAAGTACAATGGTATAGATGGGTTGTTATTGTATGAATGACTGTCCATTAAATAAGTTAACAAAAGGGCTTAACTGGATTAGATGTAAACAAACTCAATTGTATCTTAGTTGCTATAGCAGCTTTTTCCGTCGTCGTTTCTTGTTCTCCCATGTATTACTGCTTGTCTGCTTTGATGCTTTTCTTCACTTCCTTGTTTGCTTCTGCGTACTCTGCTCGTGCTTTGACCTTCTCTGTTCGTGTTGGACTGTTGTTAATTGCTGTTCACTTGTTCTTCCTTTCTTGAACCTTGTCCAGGGTTTCCATAGAGATCCATTACTTATGATGATGTTTTTTGCGAGACAGAACCTCCTAACACGTTGAAGTTAGCTTTTCTCTAATGCCTATCCAGTTGTCCTCCATCATAGTTCCTTCTTTCTGTAGACCCTGTAAAGCTTGGAACCTGTTGTTGAGAGTTATCTTGAATTCGTTGAGCTTATCAGTATCTCGAAGGAAGGCTGTATTGAACCTTTGTAATGCTGTTTGTCCAATTGTCCAGTGTTTCTTTAGCTTCAGTCTCATCTTGGCCACAACCAGGTGGTGATCTGGGGTCAAATCAGCTGCTCTCCTGGTTCTCACATCTTCCATTGCTCTTCGGAATTTTTATTCATACAAATATAATCTATCTGGTTCTCTGTGGTGTGATCCGGAGAGATCCATGTCGCCTTGTGTATGCGCTTGTGTGGGAATATTGTGCCTTCTGTAACCAATTTGTTGAATCCACATAGATTTGCAAATCTCTCCCCATTTTCACTTCTCTCCAGGTCCATGTCGTTCCATTATATCTTCATGTCCTGAGTTGTCCTCTCCGGCTTTAGAAATTAGATCTCCCATCAAGATGGTCAGGTCTTTTCTTGGGCACATTGCTATCATTGATTGCAGCCTCGAGTAGAACTGATCTTTATCGTCGTCTCTGCTATCATTGTTGGGTGCATAACATAGATTAGCTTCCATTGTGATCCCCTCCTAGTTTGCTTTGAATGATGCTTTTATTATCCTGAGTCTATGAGATTCCCATCCCACAAGTGCATTTCGTGCTTCTCTGGACAGCATGAGAGCAACTTCCTGATTGTGTGGAGCATTTCTTCCTTCGTGATCGGAGTACAGCAGCATCTCTCCCGTACCTAGACTTTGTTGTGCAGCTTGTGTCCAATGGGTTTCGCTGATTCCGAGTACTGCCAAGTTGTATCTCCTCATTTCCATTGCTACGTGACTGGTCTTCCCGGTCTCCCACATTGTTCTGACGTTCCATGTACCTATAAAGAGTGTTGCTCGAATAAATAGAAGGAGCATCGGCCACGTGACTTCCGAAAAATCTCGGCTTTCATCCCTAGGCGTCATTCCTTCAACTCAGAGGACAGAGTTTAAATGATTTGAATTATTTTTTCTGGTCAGCGTTTTTAGGCTAGTTAGTTTTTCTACGGGATCGGGTCGCTTACCCCATGCCCAACCCTCCTCCTTTACCTAGGCTTGGGACCGGCAGTAACTCTAGAAGAGCTACAGGCGGAGTTTAAATTTATTCACTTCTTTCAAAGCTCAGTTCGGTTTATATCGACATAATCTGTTTTGTTGGTTAGAACTAGTCCTCCCACATGAATGATTTACATTTATTTTGTGATGAGTAGAAAAATTTTATGACCTGTCGCTGTATTAATTTGTGCTTCAGAATATAAGTATGTAGAATGTGTGCATTTGTAATATGAAGTGGTAGGGTTGAAATTAGGTGTGTGTGTATATAGATTGTGTAGAAAATAAATGAGGTCAGATGTGGTTGTTTAGATAGACGGTCCAGGTCTAATGAATATCCAAGCGTTCTTTCTCACAAAGGAGAGATTGATTTAGCATGAGGTGAAATTCTTCGTCTATTCGCCTCTCGTTATGTTTGGAAAAATTCTTCTGAAATATTTCAATGTTTTTGATATCAATTTGTTGATTATTGGATTTAGCATATACTGATACTGCTGATTTGAGCTGTAAGTTTTCCAATTTCACGGAACTTAAGCTTTCGTTGGCACTAGTCGAGATCTTACGGGAAGATTGTCCAATGAAGAAAGCATCAAAATTGGAACAAGCTAATCTGTAGACATAATTTTGTGTGGAAGTGAATTAGATTTTCTCTTTCATTCTAACTAACGAGTTCCTTAGAATATAATGTTTTTAATAATTTTTCCACTGAATAGATGCTCAGAGCAAAGTCGATATACCGATCCACATGTGTCAGTTTTCGAAGCATTTCTAGATTAAGACTACCGTAATAATCCCTTATAACTAAGCATTCAAAGAAAGCTAGTTCATTCAGTTCATCTTCCTATTTGAATGTGGATTGCTCGAAACCTGTGACCTCTACACAACGCAATCGATAACAGAAGTGATAAACAATTTCATATATATAATGCCAATATTTATATACTTGTTATATGTTAATGTGTTGGTAATGGATTTCCATTGTATGACGAGAACTACGTCTCACTCCAACCAATTCATGACATTGCGTGACCATCTTGCATTGTCATCGGTGGGTAACTGTCTCACATCCGACGCCGTTTAACTCCACACCACTCATATTGTGGTGTATGCTACTTAGGTCGACAGTAATAAACAGAATGTAACACCAATCGAAAGTTATATGGCTGGCAGTAGAAAGCGAAATAGAAAGGAATTGTGAATAAGAACTATTAGACATAACGTAAAGGACAATGATGTAAGATTTGCAAATGAAGCATTTAATATGTGGTTATCATATTTTACCAAGATAGTCTGTAAGTTTGTATGAAATAGAAAATTGATTGTCGCCACCTATGTCTTCGTTCATTACAATCACTCATGCCATAGAAATCAACCCATTCACACAGTGTTTTCATTATCCTTATTATCAGAATGAAATGCATCCTTTTAAATGTGAAGGGAGAGAAATTAGAATTCACTGAAGCTTTTGAGAATGTCTTTTTCTCACCTATTTTCAACTTACTGAACACTGATGATTGAGCGATTCACAACACCTACATTTTCGAAAACAAAAGTCAATTCAACATATTTATGTTTTATTCATTTTTGACCTGAATTAATACGAAGGGATTACGTAGCACGTGTACGTAATCACATCGTAACCTACAACTGTTGAATTCTTCTCAATTCCGGATTAGTTTCAACCACTCGGCCCTTAAACTGCTTCACATGTGATTTCATGATGTAGTTTATTTTGAAAATTCATGTTCCTTCAGGTTTGTACGAAGATCAAGCTCTTTATTCCGTTCTACTTATAATCCAGAACACTGTTCAGAGGGATATAGCAAACTGTTTGATGTTATTTTCAATTCATTAGGAAATATCACTTAAACATTTACGTCTTTGACAAATGACGTTCATAATAATTTTGATTAATATTGAGTGGTTTGCAATATGATGATATGCTAAGAGTTGAATTGTTTTCCAAAGTATGCAAAGTTTTGACATTCAGTTAATGTCTAGGTTAACAGAAATCGTGCGATACCTAGGCATATTTGATTAATTTCGAGAACAAGACTCATCACAGAATGACAAACACTCTCCAACAGACACCCAAACATCGTTTCACATCATGCCACTCACAATATCAACACAAACACAGCCGACTCCAAAATCAAAGCGGTTGGATTAATTTATGCAGTCAAGTTGGTCGTGTTAAACAAATCTTTGTATCTTATTTTGTTTATCCAGACTACTCATTTTCTCATCAAGTAATATCATTTTGGACATCTGTAATTTTCATCTGATACTCACGTTCAACTGACTGATTAAACAGTTGCTTTCACGAGATAAATTGGTGCTGAAGCACATCTTGTTAACCTACAATTTTAACAATGAAGATCATCAAATACTTCTTTGTCTATTACAGATTAATACTGGAATTAATGATGATTAAATGTTTGAAAAAGAATTATAAGATCCTTTTTTTCCAGATTGTCTGTTTGATGTAATGTACGGAAAATCAGTTTCAATTAAAAATGGACTGAATGAAACGAGCTGTAGTATCCTTGTTTGGACTGAACACTTCGTTTACAAGTACACGTATTAGGATATAAACACTTCTGTGATATTTCAACGAAGATTGAAATTATTTTAGGTGAAAGTTATTACAGTAAAACATATCACAGTTAATGAATGAAAATCTCTCTCGGATTGTAGTATTTTTTTTTTCATTACAAAAAACAGTTTTACTATGATGGCGATGTAAAAAATGAATCATATCAACTAGTCAGTCTAAAATTATAACTCTGCTCTAATATTTTGTTTTAATTTATAACAATCAGTATTGGACAATGTATATCCAGTATAACAAAGTTTAGGAGAATGTGGTGCAGCTTCAGTGTGAACAGAATTTGGTAATTCGTGAACAGATAAATTATCATTCGTTTGATTAGGAGTATGATGTTCAATAATGTTCTCATGAAGTGATAACTCTTCATCATCCTCTATATCCTTGTGAAATAAACTGGACGCAGTACAATCAAGTAACGGGGAAGATATTGTTTTCGACGGATGTGTTCGACATAGCACCAGTCACAACAAGATTACGAAAAGAGTTTTAATGAGTTAACAATCATTTGAACACAGTTTATCTAGTTGTACAATATAAGAGATGATACAATAAAGCCATATGTATTAAATGGAATATTGTTTTTTTATTTCGGTCCCCTTTTATCCAAAACTGTGTTTAATTATTGTTTTCCCTAATTTTTTTCCACTTTATCCAATAATCTGAATCTTGTATACTGTTAACATTAAATTATCAAGTAAATATACATGACAATTCTATAGAGTTTTCTTCGACACTACAGAGTACCTGAGAAGATAGTCAACATCATACGGAATTCTTATGATGGGTTAAACTACAAAATCGTGCATGGAGAACAGCTCACTCACTAGTTCGAATGAAAGATCAGAGTCAGTCAAGGTTGTTTACTCTCACTCTTTCTCTTTCTCCTGGTGATCGACTGGATCATGAAGATGTGAAAATCTGGAGGGAAGCACGGGATACAATGGACATCTGGGATGCATCTAAACGATTTAGGCTTCGCAGGTGATCTGGCTCTTCTATCACACACGCAACAACAAATGCAGGAGAGGACGATCAGTGTAGCAGCAGCCTCAATAGCAGTAGGTCTCAACATACACAAACAGGAAACCGAGTTCCTCCGACACAACACAACATGCACTAATCAAATCACACGTGACGGAAAGGCTTGGGAGGATGTACAAACCTCTACATATCTAGGCAATATTATTGATGAACACGGTGGATCTGATGCAGATACATGCGAAGGCGCGGATCGGCAAAGCAAAAGCAACACATCTACAATGGAAGGACATCTGGAACTCAAAATAACTGTCAACCAATGTCAAAGTCAGGATTTTCAATAGAAATTTTGAGACAATTCTACTGTATGGGGCGGAAACCTGGAGAACTACGAAACCCATCATCCCGAGTATAAGAGTGTTCATTAACAGCTGTCTACGCAAGATACTTCGAATACGTTGGCCAGACATTATCAATAACAACCTACTGTGGGAGAGAACAAACCAGATTTCAGTGGAGGAAGAAATCAGGAAGAAACGTTGGAAGTGGATAGGACCACATAGAGGAAAGCAGCCACCTGAGTCAGAAGACAAGCCTTCACATGGAATCCTGAAGGTCAAAAGAGAAGAGGAAGACCAAAGAACACATAACACTGAGAAATGGAAACAGATATTAGAAGAACGAATAACATCTGGATAGAACTAGAAATGAAGGCCAAGGACAGAGTGGGTTGAAGAATGCTGGTCGACGACATATGCTCCACTGGTGGTATTAGGCGTATGAAAGAAAGTAATGAATAGGAAATAATAATGTTAATTGTATGACAAGGACACAGTATTATATGTAATCCAATTTAACGATCTACATTTCTTTTCTGGTGTTTACCATTCTTTTCTAAAAGTGTACTACCAGGTAACTTGAGTGGAATTCTTAACACCAAACAAAAATCTGTCACTATGCATTTTCAATTAATTTATCATCCATCTTACAAATTATTCAACTGACTTCGATCAGCCCTAATAACTAAGCAACATGATATTTAATCATAATTGTTTAACTAATTAGTGTAAAACTGTGGTGTGATCATTGTTAGTTAATTAGGATAGAAATACCATAAGTTTATCAGACTAATTATTAGATTCAACTAAATTTTCTATTATCTATTAGGTTACTCTGAATTACACTGACTGAATATTTTGACCTGGTTTTCAGTTTATATTACACTTTTGTGTAGTATACCCATGATAGTTTAACTAATGTACTGTTTAACTAATGTGTGTTCAGTTGACAAATTAAAATTTCATTCAAACGGTTATTGAAAAATATTCTCGTCAAAGTACAGCACAATCAAGCTACATTATAAAACATTCTGAACACTCTGAATCAGTAGGTCTCAACATACACAAGAGAAAAAGCAAGATCCTCAAAGACAACACGGAGAACACCAACCCAGTTACACTTGATGGAGAAAGTATGAAACAGATGGAAACTTTCACGTCTTTGAGAAGCATCATCCATGAACAAGGAAGATCGGATGCAGGTGTGAATGTGAGGATTGATTGAGCAAGGACAGCATATCTACAGCTAAGAACATATGGAACTCAAAACAACTGTCAGCCAACATCGAAGTGAGAATCTTCAATACGAACGTCAAGACAATTCTACTGTGTGGAGCTGAAACTTGGAGAACTACCATAACCATCATCAGAATGGCACAAGTAGTTATGAACAATTGTCTACACAAGATACTCAGTGTCTGTTGACCGGATAACATCAGCAACATCCTACTATAGTAGAGAATGAACGAGCTTCCGGATGAAGAGGAAATTAGAAAATGACGCTGGAGGATTTCAATAAACCAAGTTTATTATGAATCCAACACTATGCTGTTTGAAATGTTCAAGAAAGTCAACCAACTACCGAATGCTTAGTATTTTTATTCTTAGCTTTTTTTTAATTATAACCTTAACGCATATGAAACACACATTTTGACTTTTAAAACAAAATAAGTACACTGTACTAAATATCGTAAACCAATCAACATAAAATAACCAAAGTAACCCATTGTGTTACTATGAAACAGGAAACGTTTTTCTTTCGACCAGTCGACCAACATCCAATTGATACTTTTCGTACTCACCAGTAATAAAACACAAGTGTTTTTATATTCATGTATTACAAATAGCAAAATTAATTTTAGTTCATGATTTACCTCATGTGGTGAATGTGGTGCTAAGTAAAGACGATAGATTCTACGTGATTCTTCACCAAGATCTTCTTGTGGTAGATGTTTATACAGTTCACAAATTAACCAAAACTCAATATTCTCTTCACTGTATTCTGATCTCAGAAAGTGATGAAACTGAGACAAACCATCTGTAAAATTAAATTATGCATAAAATTACTTACTAATCAGTGAATTTTGAGAAATAACTGACATGTTTGAGATTCTATTCAGCATAAAATTTTTGAGCATTTGATGTTTTAAACAATTGAAAAGATGCTAACAGTCCAACTAATGTCATTGACTAAAATACTAAATGAAAAACTTAAGTTAATAATACAGCTTTCTAATTTAATTCACTTTGAGATATATAGATACAGCTGCTACAGCAAGCCACATACTTATTGATAATATTGTAGAATAACAGTAAGACGGTTGTCAGTATACAGTGAGACTCGAACGACCTCTGAAAATATAGCTTTTTGATAACATTCCATTCTTACTTGGTTCCTTTGATGAAGCACATGCGTTCTTGATATTTATTGCATTTATTGGATAGATGACGAAATTTATGACGGAGATTTAGTTATTTATTCATGTACACATTTCTAACTTCAGTTTAAGTTCCATTAGTTCTCAGTTGAGATTGAAATTACTTACTTTACTTCCTTACGCCTGTTACTCCCAATGGAGCATAGGCCACCGACCAGCTTTCTCCAACCCACTCTGTCCTGGGCCTTCTTTTCTAATTCTATCCAGTTCTTGTTCATTCTTCTCATGTCTGTATCTATTTCTCGGCGTAATGTGTTCTTTGGTCTTCCTCTTCTCCTTTGACCTTCAGGATTCCATGTGAGGGCTTGTCTTGTGACGCAATTAGCTGATTTCCTCAAGGTGTGCCCAATCCACTTCAGCGCTTCTTCCTGATTTCTTCCTCCGCTAAAATCTGGTTTGTTCTCTCCCACAGTAACTTGTTGCTGATAGTGTCTGGCCATCTGATCCGAAGTATATTGCGTAGACAGCTGTTAATAAACACTTGTATCTTCCGGATAAGCCCCATACAGTAGAACTGTTTTCACGTTTGTATTGAAAATTCTAACCTTGGTGTTGGTTGACAATTGTTTTGAGCTCCAGATGTTCTTCAGTTGTAGGTACGCTGCTCTTGCTTTGCCGATCCGCGCACTTACATCTGCATCTGATCCACCGTGTTCATCAATGATGCTGCCCAGATATGTAAAGGTTTCCACATCTTCCAAAGCTTCTCCGACAAGTGTAATTTGATTGGTGCATATTGTATTGAATGGGAAAGTCTTGGTTTTCCCTTTGTTTATATTGAGACCTACTGCTGCTGAGGCTGCTGCTACAGTGGTCGTTTTCTCCTGCATTTGTTGTTGCGTTTGTGATAGAAGAGCCAGATCATCCGCGAAGTCTAAATCGTCAAGCTGCATCCTGCCTGTCCACTGTATCCCGTGCTTTCCTCCAGATGTTGATTGCTGCCTTCTTGTTCCTCCTCTCTTCAATTTTATCCAGTGTACCAACAGTGATCCATTCCTTGTGAGGGTGCTTCTTTTGGCCCAGAACCTCCTGACATGTTGAAACGATTGCCTCCTTGATACCTTTCCAGTTGCTCTCCATTGTAGTTCCCTCTCCACTGAGTAGATCATGAAAGGCTTGGAACCTGTTGCTGAGGGCTATGTTGAATTTGTTGAGTTTGTCAGCATCTCAAAGAAAGGCCGTATTAAACTTTTGTGATGTTGTACGCGCCGTTGTCCAGTGCTTCTTGAGTTTTAGTTTCATCTTGGCGACCAGCAAATGATGATCGGATGCTATATCAGCTCCTCTTCTGGTTCTCACATCCTCCATCGTCCTCCTGAACATTTTGTTGATGCAGATATGGTCGATTTGATTCTGTGTAGTGTGATCCGGTGAAATACAAGTGGCTTTGTGTATGTTTTGTGTGGGAATATGGTGCCACCTATGACCAGTTTATTGAAGGTGCATAGGTTTGCAAATCTCTCACCATTTTCGTTCCTTTCTCCCAGTCCATGTTGTCCCATGACGTCTTCGTATCCACTGTTGTCCTTTCCAACCTTGGTATTGAAATCTCCCATCGGAATGGTCAGGTCCTTGGTTGGGCACTTCTAGAAGATCGACTGCAGCCTATCGTAGAATTAGTCTTTAGTGTCTTAATCGTAGTCGTTGGTAGGCGCATAGCACGAGATGACGTTCATTGTAATGCCCTCTCTCTTTGTTTTGAAGGAGGCTTTGATGATCCTTGGTCCATGGGATTCCCATCCAACAAGTGCATCCTGCGCTTTTCTGGACAGCATCAATGCAACTCCTTGTGTATGTGGTGCATTTTCTTCTTCATGACTGGAGTATAACAGAAGTTCTCCTGAAGACAGTCGTTGTTGTCCAACCTGCTTTCAATGTGTTTCGCTGATTCCAAGAACCTCCAGGTTGTATTTTCTCATTTCTGCAGCAATTTGAAAGACTCTTCCGGTCTCCCACATTGTTCGCACATTCCATGTACCTATAAAAATTGTCGCTCTGGTTGTAAGATTGAAATATCATATCTCAAAACTTTGAAACTGACGAATTGCAAATATTTTAAGAATTTCAAACAAATGACTATGCTAAAGTTTATTGTTTATTGACACCGAAACTGGTTAGTTTATGACGTCCTTGTGTCCGAGGAAGATTAAATTATGGGTAACTTCTATTAATTATTTATTGACTGTTATTATACATACATTATTACTGTATAACTATTAAGTAACTAGATTATATGTATTTATGTTTCTCACATTATAAGCTTTCATTTGACCTATTGGCTACTATTATACGATTTACTATTCTTATGTTACTTCCCAATCTATAATTTACAGTCCCTTACACTCTCAGCCACCATTAGCTTAATCTTTTATATTTATTATTGCTCATTTTATGCTAGGAGGAGGTTTGCTTTGCTTGCTGATAAACCAAGTATGTTTGAAGTATACGACCCATACAGTGGGGGCTGAGATAGTGTTCCGGACTCAACGGGCAGAGCAAAGCAAGGAGAACCAATATGGACTTTGAGTTGAGTCTAGGCTGCTCGTACTAGTCAATGCGTCATTGGTTTGATATAGGACTAAGGTCATATAGATCGCAGTTTTAATTGACTATTTTATAACGTGATATTTGAAAGACCATAGGACATGAAAGACGTCATACTGTGTAATAAACGATAATAACAGATTACTAGCATATATTAGTCTATCACTATCGTAACTCATTGAAACTTGGGGAACTGAGTTCCAAAGAACGATATAAAGCTGACAACTGCATCCTTCTGATTGCTTACATTCAGCTTCAACTCTTTGATTTCAAAGAGTTAAGTAAAATGTAGGTGAAAAGAATCCAGTGAATGATCACATTTATTTTATTCTGATAAAATTTTCATACTTGTTTAGCCTTACAATAATAATCACATGACTGGTTCATGTTTTCTTTTTATTCATAATATTAACAATTCATGTTAAACGCTTCATTTGCATCATCCGATTATTTTAGAATTTATGTGTTATAGGTAATTTAAATAAAGGTTAAAATTTAAAGATTTTCATTATGTAACTCAAAATATCTTTATGTTTAGCTATGGAAACAAAACACTGCAACAAGTAATACTAAGTGAATTTAAACTTCACCCCGTCGCACAAGCAAGTGGCTATCAGAACTCAGTAGTTGAGTGGATAACGCTATGGCGTTTGAAGCGAACGGTACTGGGTTCGAGTCCCAGAGTGAACATCAACTCTGAGATGCAGGTGCATCCAGCTGACGATTCCCAAATAGGATGAAACGCGCGTCGTGGATTTCACTGCTAGCCACTATCCATCTTTGCTTACAAGACTGCAACACTTAGTTTCGAAATAGGTATTTTTGAAATATTTAGAAAATTTGACTTTTTTTAAAGAGTAGTCAAATGGACATGTGTCTTCATTTTACAGGGAATGCAATTATTTATATTCAATTCATTTGACTACAATCAGTCAGTCTGTAACAATTTCTACAAATATGAATAGTTTGTGAAAATTGTTGGTTCTAATACTTTACATCATGGAATAACCTTGGTTAAACAACCAGTGAGAACCTGAATAACCTGACCGCTGTTTCATTTTAGTAAAGAATCTCACAGTGGTATTTATTGATAACCTTGCCAAGGATTAAATTCAGGATCCTCAAGTTTTAAGTCTCTATCTGATCTTTTTCATATAACACAAAAACGTTTAACATTGCATGTAAACGTTTGTGTTGTATATCAATTTTAACTATACGCAACAAATTATCTAACTGACATAAATATTTTCAGGTATATTGAATGACATACAGTAATTAATCACAAATACATTTTTATACCTGTATCAGCTAAGAGCTTATCAAATGATTTTTCCCATTGTTGTAGTTGACTTCTTGTTGGTACATTATGGTAATTGAGAACTGGAGAGCTTTCATTAGTTGTTAAGAAATCAGAAGCAGATTTTTCTGAATGTTGACTTTCCGATTCAAAATTATCAAATCTGAAAGAATCAATCAGTTTTTCTATATGATGATCATTTACTGTTGTAGGCGATGCACTTTTACATTTACCTACTGGTCGTTTAAATGCATTGGAGAATGATCTCGGTAAAATATTTGTTATTAAATCATTCAGATAGCGGATACTATAATTAGAAGAAATACAATAATATTTTGTTAATAAATGCCTTTAGATAAGTGGGTTTTGTCACTCAATGATATCAACCAAAGAACTATTAAAAACTGAGAAAAACTAGTCAATGATTTAGTTATAGTATGAACTTAGTCAGTTGTACAATGTGTTCATCTCTCCAAAGAATAAAAACTAGGAATTTTAGATTTCTTGGATAGTTCATAATATTTAGGCCACTCAGCTGGAATGAGGTAATGATGTAGTATCGGTTGTTATGTTAAGCCCATATACTTTATTCTAGCTTCTGGCCAAGCTAATTCACCTATACATTATGAGTCATATTTTGATCTTGTTCATTATTCGCTTATTAACCTTGACTATATTTTTATATGAGCGCATATGTGTACCCTTCGTATCCTATTCATCATACGTCTGTCATTCATTTTTGTCTGCTCTAAATACTGATTAACGCTTGCTTAAAATGAGTTGGCTTCCCCGCCATCTCCAATATGCATTATTTTCGCTTCCCTCACGAGTTGGCTTCCCCGCCATCTCCACTATGCATCATCTTTGCTTCGATCGCTTACACTTGTGCATGTGCTTACAGCTTTCTGGTCTGCATCATTCATCAATAAAAATGTAGTTGCCGGTTCCTTTTGCCTTCTGATTTTATACACCGTTAAGATTGGTATAATAACGGTTATCAGGGTGAAAGATTAATGAAGCACGGCACTACAGTGACATTTTTTATTACATCCAATTTTCTTCAGTTTGGTTCATTGTCAATAGATATTTCACGGATTACTTCTCTACTTATGGAAAGGTACCTAGAAATACTTGGATTTTGTGGAAAAAAACGTTAATTTCAACAAATTTATGTCGTAGGAACAGGAAAATACGACGAAATAAAAGAACAAATTTTCCATTATGACACAATACTTATACAATGCCATCACGTAGTGGAATAGTTAACAGACTTGAGATTATTTATGACGCCGTCAATTGTCTTAAACGAAAATGCCAAACAAGTTTATAATAAGGGTCAAATTTATAACTACTTTTTCCTTACAGAATCAAAGCGTTGATTAGTGAACGCGATGTGTTTGTAATTACAATGTTCGATCTTCTAACAATCCCTTTTCTCAGTTACGTTACTACCTAATATCTTATATACTAACTTTATTGCAGACAATTTTAAATTACTTATTAGATTGTATCTTCAATATGACCATTATCTTCTACGCTTTGATCTTTGAAATTAGCTTCTTATTCATTCATTATTAGTTCAACAAATTTTTAGAATTTGCAATACTGTTAACTGAGACACCATCATTTAATTGTGATTAATTTAATTAACAATTATAACGGCTATTCGAAAAACTCAGCGGTAATGTCTCCGACGATGATGTCCGTCAGCAAGGGCCAGGATTCAATTGGTAGCACTATTCTCCCCAAGATTGAGGGCATACCTTCATGGCTAGCGTTGATGACCAAAAAACCCTTATTTGGGATTCCCTATCAAATATTACCAGCAACTGAAAATCTAAAAATGGTGCACTCAACGTTGAATCATTTAAAATAGTGATCATATTTTACATTATTCGAAAAAAATCGATCAACGCTGTGCAAACATAACATCGGTTATCACTGAATTACCGGTCAGTTATATATAGTGTTGTAAAACTATGACTGAAAGCTAACTGAAATAAACTTGATCATCGCTAAAGTTCTTTTCTTCAAATCTTAAAATAAAAAATTTATATTCCTCAAAATAATTATAACACGATTTCGAAACGGTATTCTAATTAGGTGAACTGTTTAATTGGAATAAAGCAAAAGACATAAAAATGTATTCTGAATAAACATGATAAAATATTAGGATTTGTTTTGTTAGTATATTTATGAGAACCAGTCACACTTTGAATTTTTTCATCAACTAATACAACGTTCATAACAATGTAACAATATACTGTTGACTTCTACCCGAAGTCTGTGCTGATGATGTCGTTCATAAAGACGATGAAAGCTCCACGATTAAACCATTCAGCTCAGAAAACAAAACTTCATCAAAATATCCGGTTGTTTCGTCTTACATAGCTATGTACACCAAGAAAAAGTCGGTGAGACTATAATTTATGAACGACATTTGAGCGACGCTAAAGTGACCTTCAGAATGTCCACCGACTAAATAAGATTAAATATGAATTATAAACAGGTGCGAGGAATTATAATAATAATTTACAGTTAATGGTTAGGTTTAAGAATTAGATTTAAAATTTTCATCACGAACTGACATCAGCTAAAATGTCAAAATGATATTTAGCTAAATGGACAAATAAATTCTGCATCCAATTCCATGACCTGTCAACCTAAATCTAATTAGTTCGTTCATAAATTATAGTCTTGCATTTTATATCATGTTAAAATATCTACTCAATATTCTTTTATTTTTTTGATAGTGTAATAAGAAGACGAAGATTATCAGTACTATGTGATATATTAGCGCAATACATTTTCGAAACAATCTGATCACACATATACTTGTTAAGAGTACTTATATATAACAATAAAAGGTCAACTAGATTGGAAATGGGGGGTAGGAGTAGACAATAATAATAATAATAATAATGTGAAAACATTGACACCTAATAACTCTGGATAGGATGTGTGAACATGTACCAAAATGGTTGCAGAAACAAATAGAATCAAATGACCTGATCCATCATCCTCTATTGTCAAATATATAATTGGAAAAGGGTATAAGATTAATCTTAACTCGGCTTTTGTGGTGCTGTATAAAAGTGTAAAAGGTCGCATACTAAGGTTTATTGAAGCCTTAGCCATACGAAAATTCAAACCCCCTTTGTGTATTCAAAAACACTTTATTCTCACCTTAAACCTACCCTGGTAATATTGGCTTATTATCCAGAATGATTAGGTTTCAATGTTGT
>NC_031496.1:17787549-17789178 GCF_000237925.1 Schistosoma mansoni
CCCACAAGCAAGTGGCTATCAGCACTCACTGGCCGAGTGGATAACGCGATGGCATTTGAAGCGAAAGGTAATGGATTCGAGTCCCAGAGTGAACATCAACTCTGAGATGCAGGCACATCCAGCTGAGGAGTCCCAAATAGGACGAAACACGCGTTGTGGATTCCACTGCTAGCCACTATCCATCTCTGCTTACCAATTAGATAACTTTTTGAAATATCTACATATCAGGAAGAGGCCCAAATGTTCAATTAGGCCATATACATTTAATAACTATTTTTTATAAATTCACTTTTTTAAGTATAATATATAAAATAAATTAGGTGTATACACAATACTAAAGCTTGTTTGTTTTCATTAAACATATCTAATTACTTATCAACAAAGTCTTTGTATAAATAAGCAATCAAAAATGGTTTTGACTTTAATATCTTAATTACAATATCAAAGTCATATACATTGAATCATATTAATAACCTGAAATTTAAATTTATGATTGAAAAGTTACCAACAGAATTGCTTACTCTTTTTGTTTGGTTTTTCTTTCAATATCATTTTTTATGACTTGTTTAGGTATCGTTGAATTGTATGAGTCCCCAGTGTAAACTTCCTGTATAACTGATCGATTCGAATGATCATTCATTTGTAAACATTCATTCGTTAACACAGATGTCTTCAATTTTTTTAAAAAAAAAGTAAATAAAAGTCGTATGGAAAAAAGTGAATAATAAAGTAAGAAATAATTAACGTACTTTACTTTCAATAAAGAATAAACCTGGGGAAATTAGATTTTGTTTGGTAGAATTCAAATTTACATAAATAAATTATGAATTGTAAGCAAAGATGGATAAGGGCTAGCAGTGGAATCCACGACGCGCGTTTCGTCCTATTCGGGACTGCTCAGCTGGATGTAAGTGCATCTCAGAGTTGATGTTCACTCTGGGACTCGAATCCAGTACCGTTCGCTTTAGACGCCATCGTGTGATCCACTCAGCTACTGAGTTCTGATAGCCACTTGCTTATGCAATCGGGTGAAGTTTAAATTCACTTAGTGTTGTTTGTTTGAATCTTCCCATTGATGATTAGGACTGCAACTGGTCAGTCTCTAATTGGCATATGTGCATACTGTGTGTATTGCCTCGATATAGCCTTATTTCACAAGTATTGTGAACCAAACTCTCATAAATCTGGTTCTAAATATTATCGCAAATTAGACGTTTGATATCTTGTGTACAAGTTATGAAACATTTATGAATTTATTATTTCAATCTTTTGACGTGTTAATTGGATTAAAAGATCTATATGTTATTGGGTTGCGAATACTTACAACAGCCTTTCTGGCTGTTTAAACTTCAAAGATTTCTATACGATTCACAAACGTGAAGTAAAGAATCATTAGTTTATTAACTATTTATAAACTATCTATGTTTCATAAAATTTAAAGTGAACCAATATTTTGTAGCTGTTAACTTATGTCAAACAACTTGCATCATATGACCATTACCATTTACCATTTGATTAGTACCGTTAAACGTTAACACGTTCCATGAAATGGTACATCAACCAATATTCCAGCTTCATATATAAAACGACGTCGGATGATTTAGACTGTGGAATATACGACCATTCAAA
>NC_031496.1:17789399-17799290 GCF_000237925.1 Schistosoma mansoni
CCTCTTTCTGTATATAGATAAATCATGTTAGAGTTTTTTCCTTCAGTCGCCACTAGTATATTCGAAATATTTTTCTTTTTCTGAATGAATGGCTAGTTAGTTAGAAATTATTCATTAATTAATTGTAACTACTAAACGGGAAGCCTAAATTGTCTAAACAAACACTAGTCGCTAAAATTCTAAAAGTATTAGATATTGTGTAAACACAACATACACTAGAAGAGAAACATAGTAACCTTAACTCCAATACAGAATGAATATTTGGCATCTGAATAGTTGAGAAGAATCAGAAATTTGATTTTCCCCCATAAAAAATTCCATAAGTTAAATATGATAAGGCAGTAATCAACATGGTGTAATCAAATGTCAAGCGAGTCTTGTTCATTCTTTATTTTGAGATTTGTTTTTTCTTACCTTAGTTGATAAATCGAAATGTTTTATATTGCTATAAAGTGAATTACGACTTGAACTCTTGCTGCTAGACCTGAATTTTGAATCATCTGGTTTTTCGATAGTTGAAGTGTGATGAAGTCTTCTTGAGGCCGATTTAACTGATACAAAAGATTCCGATTGAGGTTTCACATAAGTCATAGCTTTACGTAATGGATGACGTAAAAATCCTGATCTACTTAGTTGCCCAGAATTTGTAACAGTTGCTGTATCATTAACTGTCTGTTGAATTGGTGTTGGGGAAGAAGATGATGCTTGCTGATCTTTTGCATGTTCCGTCTGAAATGTTTTCCCCATTTTAAGATTGTTTGTTGAGACATACTGACTTGTGATATTTCTGAAATTTAAAAGTGAATAAGATAGTGAAGCTGTAAATGAGATGATAACACAAATGACTATTTCAATACAAATAGGAAAAGAAAGTTTGGTTTACTTCTTAGTGGTACTAATTATATAGAATAAGTTGTGAACCGCTTAAAATCTAATTACAAAACGTTCTTTTCTTTTTGAATAGTTTTTTTCCTTCACTATATATTTTATTCATAAAATAAAACATCCCTTGTCAAGGTGCGAAACAAAACTATAGGGATAATCCAGAAAGCCTAGGAAACGTTCAGATAGATTTTCAAATTTTTGCTCAAAATCGTCAAATTTAAGAGAGTGAATGGATAAACAATATTTAAACAAACTTGATATTCCAGTGATTTAAAGCTCTGCTTGTAACTATAAAGATATATGGCTAACTAATAACTTATATTCGGTTTAAGATCTCTAACAGCCTATGCGCAGTTTGAAAGAACATATTATTAACATGACAATAGGTTGATTACTTTAGATTCAGTGAATTTTGAAGCTCTAGAGCTCATTAGCTGGTAGCATAATTGACTGTTCACCTTTATTTCTGAATTTTTCGAAATGAATCCACTTGGTATTGTTTACTTGAATCTTCGGATTGATTTTTAGGACTGTAATTGATCAGTCTCTTATTGGCATATGTGCATACTATGCATATCTCCCTAATATTGCCTTAATTCAGGAGCATTATAGGCAAAGATGGATAGTGGCTAGTACCCAGACGGAACATCAACTCTGAGATCCAGGTACACCCATTGCACAAACAAACGGCTATCAGCGCTCAGTAGATAAGTGGATAGTGCAATGACGTTTGAAGCAAACGTTACTGGGTTCGAGTCCCAGAATGAATTTTAACTTTGAGATGCATGTACATCATGCTGATGAGTTCTAAATGAGACGAAACGCGCGTCCTGGATTTCACTGCTAGCCACTATCCATCGTTGCTTATAATCATAAAAATTATTTTTTTGTTTTTAAATTTATATTACAGTGCACTTTAAATACATGTCTCTCTTTAAATATATGTTAAATTCAGAAACATATCCGTGTATATTCACATTTCACAATAACATTGTCCGCCACTAAAAAAGTATATGTCAATAGTGAATGAAAACCTTTTCTGTATTAAAATTTTATCTTAATTAATTAATTAATTACCTTAGATCACATTGTGCCTTCAATATCTTTTTAAAGGCTTGTCATAATGCAAAGATTTCATTCGACCAATGAAACCTTCAAATAAATACTAGCATTAGATTTTGTTACTAAAACTAATCTTAACAGAAATAATTCAAAGTCTTGAAATATGTTTATAGTTTTAAACTGTAATTTAGTCATCTTTTTTTGGGGGGAGGGAGGGAGGGAGGGAGGTAATTTACTGGAAATCTTAGAAATAAACAGTTCAATGTGACGGATACAATTTGACCGAAAAGAATATATTTTTCGTTTTACAAAATGAGAAAAATGAACAAATATAAATATAGAATTTCATCAAAACCTCAAAAACTCATTAATCAATACAAACCATCAGTATATTAAAATTAGTTATTCATAATTGATACGGAATTATCGATTTGAAGGTGATCATTTATGAAACCTATCACAAAACGTCTTATCTCACTGAACTCTGTGTTCATTGTGGAATTAGCATCTAAAAATGATTTGTTTACTTCTTAGAAGTAAATCAACTCCTTATAAGTTATCCATTTTTTTAATATGTAACTATAAAGAGTGACGTTAACTTTTAACACAAAGAGTTCACTAACTTTCCCGTTTTTTTCAAGATGAACATTTCTCTAAGTTACCTTAATCGTTTATCATAAATGTCTTCACAAACAAATCTTATGTATACAATTCTTTTTTCAAATTATGCACAAACATTATGACTGAGTGATGTTAGGTGATGAGAAAAACGTGAACCTAATTCCCGTAATATTTAGCATTCATCAATATGGCGTAGCTGTAGTCTTGAGGGAAATGATGATCCCCAGTGGATTCAAACTAGCTTTCATTAGACTAGCAGTCACATTAAAATAGGATCAATAGAATTTCATCAACATTAGAGAGACGCAACATTGATCATTACTCAGTAGTCATTAAATTTTATTACAGCTAAATATTTTACCGAGTTCATTCATTTTATTGTCTATTTAGATGTACTTAGAATGTCTCAACAGGGTTCAGTCAGTTAATAATAATAACAAGGCATTTATGTATCGTTGCACCAATAATTACCCACAAATATATCTCATACATCTGGATTTCGACAAAGGGACATTCGTAACTTGATATTGTTTACTGTAGTGTGGCATGAATTTTACCCTTGAAGCGAACTATAGTCTAATTATATTGACACTAATTTAGTGCACCATTATTTGAAACTCTGTAAAAATGTCCTTCAGTAGTGAACGAAACGTATTATAACAGAACATAACAGAACATCTTGGTAAAATCTGAAAACCATACAGTAATACTTCATTTGCAAACTGTTAATCAATTGTCTCAGACTTGACTGTTTCTACGTTTCCACATCAATCACCCTCTGTTCTCGTTCTCTTCTCTTCGATCTTCTTAACCTTCTTCCATAAGACATTGCATTTTCAATTCATGATACATACTATTTATATATGTCGACATCAGTAGCACACAACACACTACCAGTAAGTATCAATGAGTCACTCACACAATTTCATCCTTATTGTTTGAGTTATATCTAAACGAGCACTTTGATTTGTTAATAGTTTTGTTTAAAATATTAATATTTGATTGATATTTATTTTACTATCATTACTATTGTACATTTTAATTTTTATCATCAGACATAAATAATTCAAAGTGATTATTATGTTCAAACTACATCGCTAGACGGAACGTTGAATCTCTTCAAATTTCAATCAATGAGATTACTTTGAAAAAGTATATTTACATTAATGTCTTCTACATACTTAATGTCTTATCCCTTTCAAACTGTCTTTATAAATTTTGACTAACATTCATTTAAACCATACTAATATAGGAGATGTAATTAAAAACTAATTGAAGAGAAATTTTTCTTCTCTTGTTTCATCATTTTTTAAATGTTCAAACAAGAATTCACATTTTAATGTAATCATCCAAATATATTTGTTTGGAACATTTTATTTTCGGAAGGGGGTTTGTGGAGATTATAGTAATTTTTGTAGTTGTAATCACGAGTCAATTGAAGCTAGACCACCATTGAAAACCTGGAAGCACTGGACAGCCGTTTCGTTCTAGTGTGGGACCCGTCAGGAGTACGCATCCACGATCCCACCTCACGATATTTGAACCCAGGACCGAGCGCTTAACCCTCTAGACCCCTGAGTCGGTATCAATTGACTCATGATCTCAACTATTGAAATTATGATAATATCCACAAAACCCCTTCTGATATAAATCTTGAAAACTTTAACATAATTAAAGTTTTACAGTTACATAAATTTTTTTCATTTTCATTTAATTAACCATCAAAAAATATTAAACATATATAGATATAGGGAGTTAAAAAGAACTTAACTAGTGTGTTACCATAGATATAGATAAAGAAAGGAAAAATTACATCCAACTCAAAAGATTTCATTTAATCACAATTAAAACCGAAAAATAAATAAAGTTTTTTTCAAATGAACTGAACATGACCTGAGTTCATTGATTCTAATTTACAAAGATATAACCAAATTAGAATCACATTTCCGTTTTTCTTTAAATCAAGAAAGCAAATTGAATTAAGTACTTTAAACTTAGTGAAACTCGCATTTGACTTCGTATATAATAAAAGATTTTGGTAAAATTAAACAATTTATTTTAGTGATTAGTCAAGAAATTTTAAGCTTCGTTTAATGCTATAAATATTTGTACTTACTTACCTACACCTGTTAACCCTCGTAGAGGAGTATAGGCCTCCCTCCAGCATTCTCCAGCTAACTCTGTCCTGGATAATCTGTTCCAGTTCTTTCAAGTTGCTGTCCATCCTTTTCATGTCTGCATCCAATTTCCGATCTAGTGTGCTTTTCGGTCTACCGCTTTCTCGTTTCTTTCCAGGATTCCAAGTTACGGAATGCCTCGTGATGCAGTTTGATGATTTCCTCAATGTGTATTCTATCCACCTCCAACGTCTTTTACTAATTTCCTCTTCAGCTGGAAATTGATTTGTCCTCTCCCACAGTAGGCTGTTGCTGATGGCATCCGGCCAGTGAATGTTGAGTATTTTGAGTAGACAACTGTTTATAAATACTTGTACCTCTTTGATGATGGTTGTGATAGTTCTCTAAGTTTCAGCTCCGTACAACAGAACTAACTGTTTTGACGTTCATATTAAAGTTTCTGACTTTGATATTGGTTGACAGTTGTTTTGAGTTCCATAAGTTTTTCAATTGTTAGAATGCGGCCCTTATAATGATTTGTAGTTATTTAAAAATCTCTATCATATTAAGACACTAATATATGATTAAAAAGTATTCTTTTCAATTCATTCCCTTCAGGTTCTACAATTATGTAACCAAATTTATAGTTCAAAAAGTAGCCAAGTTTAAGGCAAAATACATCATATAAATTTATTATAAGTGAATACAAGAGTCCCACAATAGGATGAAACGACCGTCCAGTGCTTCTAAGTTCTCCATGATGGTCTAGCTTCAATTGACTCATGATTTCAACTAAATATAAGAATACAGGACTGTTAAATAAGATAAAATTAATAATGTTGAGATAGCTAATATGTAATGTTAACGTGAATCAGCTTATAAGTTAAATGAGATTAATGATCAGAATAAATATGGGTCAAATAGGCTGTAAGAAATTATAGTTCAGTTACAAACTCGATCAAGTGTTTGGTTGAAGACTATATTAAGCATAATTATATGAAATCACTAAGGAATAATAAGGTGCAGTAAGTGCTAAGTACCGTGTATTCGGCGGAGTAAAAGTGATGTTATACCAATAATAGTAATAATAATAATAATATGTGTATATAAGAACTTCCGTCTAAATTAGAGCGAATAGTTTCACAGTATTTGGGTGCCGAGTTGATGTAAGACATTAAATAAGAACAATATGTGTAGTTACATAAAAAATAGAATAACTTAAGCTAATTTTCGGAAATTGTTGATCCGATCATTGTTCACTGGTTTTGTTTATAGGAAACCCTTAACCTAATAATACTACTTTACTTTTGTACTTTTCTTATCACCCAAATATAACTTATTACCTATTACTTAAATACTTTTCTTGCACACTAGTAATTGTACCGCGGACTGAACATTTTCGAAACGGATAAACTGTTACAATACATAGTAAAATTGTTTTATTATTGAATAAATACGATTTAATTAATTGTTAACAAACTGAAATCAAAATTCACAAACTACTTATAATCGATTATTACATATTCGTAAACTTTAATTAATACATTTGAATATTAAACCTGTTATCACCAAAATGTTTATCAGCTCAATTGTATTAACATATTATCAACGTTTTGTATATCGGCCAGACACCGCCCAGGTGTCAAGCTCTCCCATTAAACGGAAATGAGCTGTACTGTTTGGCTTGTCACGTGAAAGTCTGGATGGTGCCTGGTTCCCCTGAAAACCAAAACAAAATTACCCTGGCCCATAAGGCTAATATTATATAAATGTGAATATCAGTCTATCTACATTTCTCAATGTTTTCTCACTCAGAATTCAATAAATCAGATAAGCTAAACTTATCTAACTATCAGTCAGTTAAAAACAATTTTGATGCAGATAGGATACGTTTACTTAAACAATAATTGATTGAAATGAATATTGTCGTTTTTAATTTTTCATTTAACTCTATAACAGACAGCTTAAAAGACAAAAATATCTTATAATGAAACAATGAATTCGATTTTAAATTTGTTAGATACTTTTTTAAATTTTGCGTGTATTCCTAATTTCATTACAAAATATTACATTCAATCCTAGTGAAATGTATCAAATTTAATGAAGGGGAAAAAAGGTTATAATACAAGAAATAGTGTTTTAGTCAGCTTTTACATTTTTACACTACTTACAAAGTAATCTCTTCTATAGTAAGCAAAGATGGATAGTGGCTAGCAGTGGAATCCACGACGCGTGTTTCGTCCTATTTGGGACTCGTCAACTGGATGTGCCTGCATCTCAGAGTTGATGTTCACTCTAGGACTCGAATCCATTACCTTTCGCTTCAAATGCCATCGCGTTATCCACTAGGCCACTGAGTCGTGATAGCCACCTGTGAATTAAGGCTATATTGAAGCAATACACACAGTATGCACATATGTCAATTAGAGACTGACCAGTTGCAGTCTTAAACATCAATGGGAAGATTCAAACAAACAATACTAAGTGAATTTAATCTCTACTATAGTTATCTGATATGCAACTGATGTAATCTAACGAAATAAATTAAGTAATAATTATGTAATGAATAAGTTTCAGATCATAAATCTGTTTGTAAATTATGTAACATACTTGACGAAAAGATGAAATAATTTTCATTATGGACTGACATTAAATCAAAAATCCATATGATCAACACTCCTATCATTTTGTGAAGTAACTTCTCAGTAGTATACATAACTGACTCCGTACAAGAGTATATTTAAAAATTCCAAATAACTAGCCAAACCTAATCAGCTTAAGGAAACGAGTTAGAATCTAATGATTAACGTTTACAAACTTATTCAGAAGCTTATAATATGCCATTACCATTATTGGACTGTTAATAATATCTTACTTCTGATAGTGTTATTTAAACCAATTATACGAATAGTGAGTTTTCAAGTGTTTTCTTTCACAATCTTTTATTACCAGATTATCTACATAATTGATAAACCTTCAATTCTTTCCTAGTCAGCACAAAGATGATTGTTTCATTTTATAACAAACCGTTGACAAGTCAATAAATGAAAAAAATAAGCTAAACATGAATTACATCCGAACAAATTTTGATTTCAATCATTGACCGTTTAGTTTTGTCACCATTAAAAATTTTTAAAAAAAAGTGAACATAAAGCATTTCAATCTCTTATGTCGTAAATCAATTACATCGGTTGATTAGTAGATGAATTGAGTCAGTCACATATATGTAATTTATTTCCAAACTATTGATGTTAGTTTGAAAATGATATATAATGTAATAGAATAACTGATAACACGTATATAAAAATCAATAATGACTTTGATATCAGAATATAAGAGTCTTATTATATTAATAAAAAGAGTAATTGTTTTCTACTCTATAGTTTATTATTATTACCCATTTCTTTTAAACTGGTAGGTCCCGGGTTCGAATCTCTCAAGGTGAGATCGTGGATGCGCACTGTTGAGGAGTCCCACAATAGGACGAAAAAGCCGTTCAGTGCTTCCAGGTTTTCCAAGGGTGGTCTAACTTCAATTGATTCATGATTTCAATCAAATATAAAAAACTAGAATTATGTTTATCGGTTTCACATATTCTACATTGATTTTATTGTTCTTGTTGCTATTATTGTTAATAACTATATCATTAATCAATTATTTTTTTTCCTTTTTCGTCTAGTCGACACTTAGTAACTATTGATTTTACCTATAAAAAACAACAACAACTTGTTTCTAATGGATATTTGTATTATTTTAATTATTCCTAGTAAACATCTGGTTTCTTGTTGTGTTTTTTTTAATTATTCAGATGAATACACAATATGTCGTGTGATCTTTTAGAGATAGATTTTTCGAATTTCAATAATCAAATAGTGTATGATAAATATGTTCATGTATAAAATTAATATACTTGAGAGCTACTTATTGAAAGTTATTCAAAAAGAAGACATTGATCTAGACTTTATCTTCTTTTGTCAGTCATTCAGAACGAGTATTTACAGTTCTAATGTAATTTACTCTACTTCTCAAATTAGAATCCTTATTATGCGGTGTCCCAGTAAAAAATATTATGGTTAAACGAATATTGTTACAATATACAAATTCAGCCTGTATTTCAAAATACAGTCGCTTTCTAGCATAAAACACTAAACTATAGCGCATTTATGAAGTATTTTTGAGCATTTATTGCCATAAAGCTAACGTTAGGTAATAATTTCATGTTTCTCAACGAATTTTTCCAACTAATTAATAGAGAAAACTAGATGTAGCTCACAATTAGGTAACATAAAAAGCCTCTGCATTGTGACTCAATTGAGGATTAAATGCACGCTAAAGAATATTACACTTGTAAATAAATAATATATTTGTAATATCCCAATGAATAGAAAAATTAGATTTTCTAACGTTTCGTGAATCCGTGTAAGCCACTTCTTCAGAGGATAAATAACCAAATTAACATTAATCCAGGTTTTAATAGTACAGCGGAACAACATGAATATTCGGTGCGATCAATCAAAAAACAGGTCTGAACAAGTCAATGTCATGTCATTTCGGTCAAGGTGACTCATAAGCGACATGTATGTAAAATTGTGTGTGCATGTGTGCACTGTAAGGATGAAAAATGTGTGACCTATATAATGATAGATTTTGATTTGTAAGGTAATAGTGTAAATTGTGAATGATATCAGACTAGGTGACTAGGATAGGTAGTCCAAGTAGGATGTATGGTAAGGCCTTCCTTTCTATTGAGAGCAGTAGGATTAAGCATTACATGGAACGCTTGAGCTACTCTCCTTTCTTTGTAATTGAAAAAACCTTTTTGTAATATTTTGATATTTTCGAAATCGATGATGGTCATGAATAGAACAGATTACATTAATAAAGCTCTTGCACATCTTTCAACAGGACTATATTAAAAGATCAACCCAATAAATTCTCAAACGATTAAAAATAAAGTCAAATCAGGAACAATTGAACTTTTGAATGATCTAAAACCAGTCATTTGGGCCTCGCTTTTGTTTGTTCTGTATCCCAAATCATGTAACACTTCACAGTTTTATGGCTTACCTAGAATTCATAAGCCAGATATCCCTCTAAGACTGATAGTAAACTTTCCCTAACTCACCGACAGTAAGCTTTATCGAAATATCTAAGCACCATATTAAAGCCACTACAGCTTAACTTACATAATATAATTAAAGATACA
>NC_031496.1:17799490-17801338 GCF_000237925.1 Schistosoma mansoni
ATGATGATTTGAATGATGATATAGAAGATGAAAATGATGATGTTGATTTTGATGACGAGGACTTTAATTTGGATGACGATGATGATGATGATGCTGATGACGAAGATGATGATGATGATTTGAATGATGATATTGAAGATGAAAATGTTGATGATGTTGATGATGATGAATTGAATGATGATGATGATCAGCACGATTTGGATTACGATGACGATGAAATGAACATGATGAGCTTCCTTTCTTAGATTGCTTAGTGAAAAGAAATGTAAATGGGGCTCTAAATCTATCCATCTACCGAAAGCTCACACACTCTAATCGCTATATCGACTTCCATTCAGCGCATTCTTTCAGTGCTAAGATCTCGTTAGCCTTAAATCTTTTAAGAAGAGCCAACATGGTCATCACTTCAGAAGAAGACAAACAAAAAGAACAAAAAATGTAATTAGTATCTTACAATTTAATAATTTTCTTATGAAGATTGTTAGAAGTATGTTAAAACAAAACACCTCAATACGTAATAATAATAATTCGACTGAAATGCCATGGATTGGTACTGCAGTTTTACCATCCCGTCATGGCACAACAGAAGAACTCCAAAGGATCTTTGTTCGAACAAAAGGTTCAAGAGAACATTCAAACCATTAAATATCTCTACCACTGAACTGTTTATTTTTTTCTTAAAACACATGATTAAAATAAAGTATTTCTAAATATCAAACATTTGTGATGCCAAAATGACATCACAATTATGTGACTTTTTTCTGATATTTATTTTCACTAGCAAACATTCACTTTCTACTAATTAAATTTCATATTACACTTCATGAACACTAATTTTTGTCATAATAAATAAACTCAAACCGTTAAAGTACCATCAGTTTCAAAAGACTTATGGATCCATGATCCCGCCCGCGGGATTTAGACTAAAGGCGTTCGGTTTCACGTGTGAACACTTAATCTCTAGACCACTGGGTCGGCACCCAAGGGTGTTAATGTCTAGTCTCAACTTATCTACGAAATTGCATCGCCATCTTCCATGGTACTGGGGTAGATACCTATCTCTAGTTGACATGAATTAGCTACACTTGTCATGACTCCTCACTTGAACTCCGAGAATCCTCTCACGAAGCTAGTCACTAGTGAGCACAGAGTAATTATCAGTATGGGATTGTGGAGATTATCAAGCTTTTGATCAAAATCATGAATCCCGCTAGCAGGATCGTGTATGCTCACCACTAAGGAGTCCCATATTAGGACAAAACGGCCGTCCAGTGCTTCCGGACTTTCAATGGTGGTCTAACATCATTTGATTCATGATCTCAATCAAAAACTTAATAATCTACATAACCTTATACTGATGAGACTTATAAATGTTTACAGATATCTGTTATCAGATAAACTTCTAAATCTAGTGTATCAATCACCGAATAAATAAAACTGAATTATTAATTTGAATAAGAAATATTATTTTTTGGTTACCTTAAGATAATTATCTTGTTTTTGCTATAATTAAAATGTTTCTCTTTTTTCACTGTTACATGTATGAAATTAATGGAATAGATTTAATGTCTTCCTTTTCATGGATAATGTCTTTAACTTTGCGAACTTATATTATTAATTATATCTTGACTTAAATTCACTTAGTATTGTTTGTTTGAATCTTCCCATTGATGTTTAGGACTGCAACTGGTCAGTCTCTAATTGGCATATGTGCATACTGTATGTATTGCCTCAATAAAGCCTAAATTCACAAGCACGGTTAGCAAAGATGGATAGTGGCTAGCAGTAGAAATCCAGGACGCGCGTTTCGTCCTATGCCAATTAAAGGCTGACCAGTTGCAGTCCTAA
>NC_031496.1:17801538-17804698 GCF_000237925.1 Schistosoma mansoni
AATACTAAGTGAATTTAAACTTCACCCCATTTCACAAGCAAGTGGCTATCAGAACTCAGTAGTTCAGTGGATAACGCTATAGCGTTTGAAGCGAAAGGTAATGGATTCGAGTCCTAGAGTGAACATCAACTCTGAGATGCAGGCACATCCAGTTGACGAGTCCCAAATAGGACGAAACACGCGTCGTGGATTCCACTGCTAGCCACTATCCATCTTTGCTTACTATATCTTAGTTCGGTCAAAAATTAAATTTTTTTGTTGCGCTTTTTTTATTGAATAAATGACATTTTAGGCGTTACTAAATGATCATTACACAAAATTTATTTGTGTGTAATAAATAAAAAAAATAATTTAAAAAAAAATAGGTCGACAGTGAGAGAACAAAACACCAAAAAAGAAGAAATTTAACTTGATGAAATCCTTAACAAATGAATAAGAAAATCTGAAATTATTTTTTGTTTATGGGTTTTACTTCTATCTTGGTAACTAGGATACAAGAAAATGTTGATGATCGTATGTACCTTTGTATATAATAAACTTCCATGGTTCGACGCCTATACGCAAATATATACATAGCTGCCCAATGTTTATGCATTTCTTGTAGTAACTTAAAAAATTTCATCTCTAAAATCGATGTACTTAGTAGGTTAAAAATGAGCTCATTTAAAGAGTTTAATTTTTTGTACGAAATGAATAGTATTTATTTAGTTCAACATAAATGTACACCCATTAGGGTAAACAATGTAGTGCCTTGAATGATACAAAGTAATTAAGGCAGAGGAAATAGACAATTGCTAATCTTATCCGTTCATTAATTTTTGTTATATATTTGGTTTCTTAATAGTTGATAGGAAATTAGAACTGCAGTCTATATTCACATTTAGTTTTCTATTAATATAAAATCCTGTAAAATTGGTCTACATGCAACTATGGTTAATATGAAAAAATTTCTACATTTGGCTTTTAATGCACTATTTACTATCTATCCATCTAACTTATTTCTCATATCGTTTACAATAATATACTGATTGATATGGTTGATGATATTACGAGTTCACTTTCCACGGTAAACGGAACGAAGGTCAATGACATAGTGACACGATAGGCTATTCTAATCCGTTGTCCCCGGCACTGCTAACTAGATGATGGAGTCTTGATGAAAAGTAAAGAATGTATTCTACAAGCACCCAGAAAATATGAGGTCACTAAGCACATAAATCAAGCTTATTTATACAATGATAGAAAGGCCCTTGGGAGATCCACAAAATAACATACTAAAAAACCGATTAACCAATGGCAGTCAAGGAATTCCGAGTGGGAAATGTAAGCTGTAGGTCAACTAGGCATTTCATAAACATAAAATTAAAATTTTCAGAATAAAATTACAAAATTAGAACCTTTTCCATGTGAGTTCTGGGGATCTAACGTCTCCAATACTGATCAATAAAAATATAATAATCGCTTAACAACCTTTTCTATGTTAACAAAAGCACATGATAATTACTGAACTCAAGGATAAAAGTAGCACATCAGTACATCTGCCCACTAGTCTGTTCATAGATAAATATTACGAAGAAAAGTTATTTTCTATTTGCTTGTATTCAATAGTTAATAAAGGCTCATGGGTTATTTGACCAATTATAATGATCTTACTACACTTTACCTTCATCCATAAATGGATTTTGTTGTGAAATCATCACGTTTAAAGCTACATTATTATGCCAACAAAATAATTGTAAGATCAACTATATGTAAATGTATAATTTTATCCCAATTTTCCATAAAACTGAATTATGTTTATTAATCAAAAGAACTCGTTAGTTGCAAAGTAAATATCTACTGAAATATAAACAGATGAAAATTTATTTATCTTAATTGACAATTCATAAACTGTGAACTATTTGCATTATTCAAAAGTACTAAGATTAATTTATGATAATTAATGACTATAATGCCTTATTTAACTGGAGTAGAATAAATCTGACGTCCATTTATATTTTTGAAACTAAGTGGTATACACTTGAGCAGATCTTGTTATTGAGTACACATACAAACAAAAAGAATTAGGTGATAATATTACTCAATATAACAGTAAACAAAATAATTAACAAGTTTTCAACCAACCAAACTTGTATTCACTTGATGTTGTTTGTTTGAATCTTCCCATTGATGTTTAGGATTGCAGTTGATCAGTCGCTTATTGGTATATGTGCATACTGTACACATTGCCTCTATATAGCTTTAATTCACAAGCATTGAAAGCAAAGATGGATAGTGGCTAGCAGCAGAAATCCAGGACGCGCGTTTCGTCCTATTTGAGACTCGTCAACTGGATGTACCTGCATCTCAGAGTCGATGTTCAGTCTGAGACTCGAACTCAGTACCGTTCGCTTCAAACGTCATCACGTCATCCACTCAACTACTGAGTCCTGATAGCCACTTGCTTGTGAAATGGAGTGAAGTTTAAATTCACTTAGTGTTGTATGTTTGAATGTTCCCATTGATTTTTAGGACTGCAATTGACCTAACTTGTGCATATCGACAACAGAAAACATGACCGGCTACTAACCACTACAAATATCATGTCAATTGAATAATTTGCCGCTTTTTACAATGTAATAATTTGTAAATATCTTCGCATTTCAAGCAACATATATTAGATCAGAGTCTCGATATGTGAATCAATACGGTGAAACAGGTAAATTTAAATAAACATTCCATTATTGTTAAAAAATATTCCAGCTTGAATTCCAATCCTAGCAACTAGCACTAAGATACAATCTTTGGACAAGGTCTTTTAATTCAGATAAATTTCCATATAAATAGACGTTATTTTCTGTTATTATCGAATGAAATTATTGTGCCACTTTTCATCCATAATCTTCAGTAAATGCCTATCAAATCATAAATTCATTTATTTTATCCAATTAACTACACATTTTTGTCATGAACTGATTCTTTTCACATTTCATTCTCTAGTTATAGATGATAGTGAACCTTATATTGAATTTTAGATGAAAATTCATTTTACCCAGTGTATTCAATAGCTTTAAAATAAGTGATTTTAAAAGTATCCCATGATTTATTAAACATTTCACTAAAGTAAGATGGATAGTGGCTAGCAGTGGAATACAGGAAGCGCGCGCTTCCTCCTATTTGG
>NC_031496.1:17804898-17832580 GCF_000237925.1 Schistosoma mansoni
TTATTCCAATGCTAAATTGGAGCCCACTAACAAGATGATTAAGGACATGAAACAGCAAGCCTTTGGATTTAGGAACTTTAAGAACTTCAAAGCCAAGATTCCCAATGCTTTAAACATCACAAAAGAGGAGACAAAATTTATCTCCTCTCGTGCTTAGCTATCAGTCACTCACTACAGTTGACAAAGAGCCCAATTATAGAGCCAATTCCCGTAGAAAGCACAGAAAAAACACCCATGAGGTAGCACAAACACACAGGTATTAAGAACCTTGATGATGATGACCTAGATATCAGTTATTAAATGAATCAGAGTTTTCTTTCTTTTGCAAACACATTCTCTTTTAACATGTTTTCAAGGTTAATAACATTACTTACGGCTTCATTTTGACTGTCATCAGTCAGTAAATACAGAAATAAGATAAATCCTCCACATTATTAGTCAACTATTGAAATTCGACTAATTTTTAAAATAATAAACAATCTATCAAATTTATCCATATTTGTTTAACATTAGAGGCATATCAATTTTCTACTCAGTTCGAAGGCTGTAATTAAATTATAATCTTTTTCTTAGTATCTATTTGTCTTTGTCAACTGATTATTTCACAGTATGCTTATATTCAAAGTCATCAAGTGTCAACTCATTCATTATTATTATAAAAATGTTCGGCTAGAGTATAAATTATGGACGATCCAATCAGAAGAGTTTGAGGGATTTCCAGGTCACAGCGCCAATTTCTGTACCTGGTGCTCATGTCCGATCGGTTCACAGACGATTTTATAGAAGACTTGGCAATTAAGCGACTACAATAAATGAGATTGCTGAGAAGTTCCTTTATTTGTAATTGCAGTAATCAAATGACTTGCAGACTTTGTGCAGATTACAATGATGTCTTTCGGTGTAATATATTTTGAAGGAAGACTAGGAAGAATAGGAACCTTTTTCGCTCAATCCAGATTGAGACTAAGGCATATTATAATAATTGCGGAGAACTGTATAATAAAAGCACTAGCGACATTGGCTGCGATAATCGCAGATTCCACTGAAACGTCGGCTATTCAGTGGTATGAGTATTGTAGGGACACATCCATAATAAGAATAATTAATTTACACAACCGTAGGACACAAAACAATATTGAAGCTACGTGGTGGAGGCAGAGAGGGTTTTCGTGACATTATCATGGCTCCAGAGACCGAGAATCATGGAGCCATATGGATGAGTTCCTCTACCTTATGCATTACGATTTTAGAACCTTTAAACCTCTTTCTAACCTTCACAAGTTTATGGACCATATAAAAGAAGTGTATCCACTTTAATTCTTTGGTTTCGTATAATGCATTTTCATTCTGTGCTGACCGTTTACCGATTGACTAATATTTCTCAAAGTCACTTAAGATTCGTTCAAAGATCGTCCATAAATTATAGTCTCGCCAAATGTTCACTTGCTGAGAAAATACGCTGATCTCAAACCATTAAATAGTATCATTTATTAGTTATTAAATCCATCTGTGGCTTGGTAAATACATTAAACTGAATGATAAAAACCGCAATGATAATAATAACAGTAATAATTGTTAATTATTACCAATTCAAAATAAGATATTAGAAGCTTAAATAGAAACTAATTACTATCAATTTAAAATACCTCTTCCATAGTTACAATTACAGGGATAAGTCTTCTTTTAATTCTTAAAATCTTCAATCAACTAATAGGTTGACAGAATTTTAATGATCAAAACATTAATTTACATTAATTTAACAAACAAACAATATAAACTAAACAACTACATTAATTGTAGTCTATTACATCAGCATTAAGAAGATTCAAATACACTTACAATTCAAATCAAATGAAATTTAAAAAGAAAAAGTGTCTATCTTCAACTAATCTATGAGCTTAAATTTAAATATAGAAACAATCACAACCATATCTAACATAGCCAATAGAAATCAAAGAAAAAAGAAAGAAACGAACATTTAAATTCACGTTTAGGTATTTACGAAAATTTGTAAAAATGCAAATTATTCTATGTAGATTAAATGCTATACAGATGAATGGCGATATATATATAAGGTTTCAGTCAAATTGGTATGTAGAAAAGAGATTATCAGTAAATAGAATGGTTTATAGCCAGTGATAGTTCTATCGAAATAAGTAGTCTGTATGTTATTTAAAATAGAATTACAAATTTCATATACATATTTCCCTTTATTATCTTACAGAGAGCTAGAACAAAGATTGGTGCAGAATAAATATATCTTGTTAGGTTCTTATCAACTGCTTTATCCTAAAACAAAATTTTTATGAGCTTATTAACTCTATAGAAATCTTCGCTACATCATGACATACATATATTTATCTTTAATCATCCACGTATATATATGTATGTCAATATCTATAATAATGTTGATCTCAACTATTATAAGTTGTAAGCAACTGATAAGAACCTAGCAAAATTAAATGAATTCATATTATTCTGTACTAATATTCGTTCTTGCTTTCTTTACGAATTACAAATATTGAGAAAGATAATCAACCCAACTAGAAGCAAGGTATATATCACCTAAATTTTTGTTTAACTACTATGAAATAGGGATTTAAAAAAAATTAATAACCATAACAATATACCATTCTTATTTGATTATTACTAATTCTATTATGATCTGATAAGAAACCTTTCTAGAACTTAAAATGATATCTAGATAATTTCCAGTTATAAATAAATAATCATTAAATTTAGTTGATACTTTAGGCTTATACCGATAACTTTTGAGATGATGGAGAGGATTTGTAGCTCAGGTGGATGATTTTGATAGAGTTTTGTTCTCTGAGCTGGGTGGTTTGGTCGTGGAGCTTAGAGAACAAGACTCTATCAAAACGGATAACTTTATTTTAGAAAATTTCTTTAGATGAACATTTGATATTGACATATATATGCTAGATTTAGCTCTAAAAGATTATTTTAAATTTACTTTGAATGACATTTCATTTCACCATGTGCCTAAAACTTTGTATACTTAATGATTGATATTGTAGTGAATGAGAACACGAGTGGGGGCAATCAAATGTTACAGACTATCTCACCAAAATCTGACAATTTTACAGTAAACAATTAATTTGCAAACTAACAATCAATTGTCTCAATCTTGACCATCCCTTCTGCAAATATCAGTCCATAGTCTCCGATTATTATTGTTCATGTATTTTCATACCAACTGCGTTCCATTCCCGTCCTCTCCTTATCGATCTTCTACTGAAATACATTCAATACTCGGCCATCGTTATATACTACTTGTGTGGATATAAGTAGCCCACACCACAATATCATTAAAATACTTTGAAGACACAAAATCATTAAAGTTTTGGCAATTAGATAGATTTCCAAAACAAACAAAACATTAGCAATGAATTCTGAAAGGTAAATTTGTAAGTTTTGTTGAAACTAATCAATGAATTATGTAACTGTATCTTAAATATACCTCCATAGTTCATTTAATTTTTCCCTTCTTAACGATTTACATTCTACACTTAAATATACTGAATGTCATAGTATAGGATTGATTACAATGATGCATCCATATTTATTCCATATTTTTTTAAATAAATTTCCAATTATTATGCAACATTTCATCCTTCCAGCTTATTTATTTCTTTGGAACTATATTTCTTATAAATAAAACAGCACTTAATATTAATTCTTCATTCCTACTTTCTTTCTTGGTAGTTGTATCTCCTTTTTAAGTGATATGGGATGTGGCAATCTAGACAGACATATATTGGTAATATGTTACATGGTGACTATGATTGACTGATGCATCTTAGAATAACTAAAAGTGCCTTAATTATTTATTTAAATAATGATAAAATGTGTTATTTATTAGGATAAGAAGATATTTAGAAATATGGACATATCATAAACAATCATCAAGTTTTCATTGCTTAGAATTATGAAAATAAATAAATACTGATCTTCATAAAAAGTGTATTGATATTCCCTACTCAATTATCTCAAGTTTACTTATTTATATAATTGTAAGCTAAGGAAAATGAAGATTATAAACTAAGAGAAAATCATTATTTATCAGGAACTAAATGGATCAACATGTATCCAAATTGATTTTTAAAATCTGAAAGGTTTGTGGAGATTGTAGACGTTTATAGTTTACATCAGGAACTAACTTTAGTTAGACAAATAATAAAAGCCAGAAAGTATGGGACAGGTGAGTACTATCATGAATTGATTGAAGTTAGATATACACATCATTGGATGCCAGTTTAATGGTCAGAAGATTAAGTGTTAGTTAGGAAACTTGGAAGTCTTGAGTTCGGGACCACTTTAGGTCACAAATTTGCACTTTTGATTAGTCCCTTGCTAGGACAAAAGAGTTATCCAGTGCTTCCCAGTTTCCTAACTAATATTAGTCCGTGATATCAACTATAAGTTGATTTTTATTTGAAGACAGTATCTCTCACCACTTGAAGAATCACTAAGAATCTAGGAGTTTTGAACAGCTGTTTGATTGGAACACCTCAGCAACACATAATTATGAGCTTTCCAGAATTTAATCCTCATATGCACAAGTCTCTAAATGACCTTACTAAATTAAGACAACTAAATTGAAACGCAATTATAAGTTATGTTTCTGCAGTCACTTAATTCAAAGCACAAAACAACAATTATATGCTGCGAAGTGTCAAGTAAAGCTATAATTAAAATAGAATAGGTGAGATATGACCAGGAATAGAGTTCTGAACACACATTTTGTCCCACTTTGAACTCTTTAATTGAATGTACTTGTATCTTATGGTTAATGTTCACACTGGGATAAAACAAATCTTTTTTTAAGTAAAGATACAAATAAACTGTTCAGTTCTATTTGTTTTTCCTTAGTTCTTCAACTGGTATTACTCTATAATTAAAAAAAGCTATGTAACAACCAACTGATTCGCTACAAACACCTTACTTTATTTTAATTTGTTCTTATCAACTCTTTAAAAATTTGTTTACTTACTTATTCTTGTACTCTTTCATTCTCTCCCCCCCTCCTTTTCACTCAATTTGTATTCATGCCACATTTTATCTCTCTTCATTAAATTAAGTGTTGAACTCTTTTCTAAGACTTTAGAGTTTATCTAGAGTACATCAGTCATTTTTTTTGAATGAATCCTTCAAAATAATGATAAAATAAATTAAAAGAATGGTGAAACAAAGTTAATATTTAGTTTTTCTTACCCTAGTTTCTTTTTTTTTTTTGAAGATAAGTTCTACTTTATGATTTAAGTAGTATAAGGTTAATCGACTTGTTGGTTTTTCTTTCATAAGAAGGTTTCTTATCAACTAGAAGAATGTCGTTCATTTTTTTATTGTCGTCGTTGTTCGTTTGTTATCATTATCATTATTATCATTACCACAGTTTTCATTCGTTCTCTTTTCTTTTCATTCCATTATAATTGATGTATAACAAATTCAATGAGGAATTTTAGTATTAATATAAATCAATTGTTCAATGATAAATAGGGTCATATCAAAATTTGAAATGATAATTAGATAAAAATGAAGTATTTAAACAATATTAAGGCTGAAGATTAACTTAAATACATAGAGAAGCTCAATAAGCTGAATTAAATATTGTTAGCTCTAATGATGAAAGCTAGTTTATGTTTTATTATATTTTTGAATGTTCTCTAACAATCGAATCAAAAGTGTACGTTTTGTTTTCTTTAGGATTGGTCAATTAAATGCACCTGCTATTTACTCTGATTCTATAAGACGTTTTACTATCACCTCAAATGTCAACGAATTATCCAGTAGTTAACTGAGTTATGAGAGCCACAAACACGATCAGATCATAAATATCAACAATGAAACAACAAAAACCCATTAGAATAATAGCATATCTCATGTCAGTCGAACAAAAATGTAGCTAGATGGATGACACGATGTCATCTTCAGTGATTCACTTCACTGCTAGCAGATATCAAAAATTTAAACCCTGAAACAATAGGCATTATATCAATGTATTTATTTATCTTAGATAAGACTGAATAGTTTCAGTTTGAAATATTGAAAATGTTGCAACATAAAACTCTCACAATTGATTGATCACTGGGTAGTGATCAATGTCATGCGAGTCAAGTCCTTCTTAGTGTTTTTCGGATGCTATCGATCAAGTTGCAATGTGGCCACTAGTCTAGGTGGCTCGACACTGCGTGTACTATGTTGAGATTACATCTCAACCCTACAGGAGGTCAGTCACGGCCCAAATAGCTCAGTAGTAATGTCACTGACTGTGAAGCTGGGTGACACGGGATCGAATCCGTCAGAGAGCACCAGTTCCCTCAAGATTACAAGTACACCTTGCTGACGAATGCCAAGTGGCACAAAACCCGGGTCCGGGGTTTCCTGTTGACCACCTCCAAACACCATCTTACATAAAACTCTTTAAATTGTAATATTGGTTTGATTTTGATTTCAATCATAGGATGAATAGTTGTTAACAGTTATATGATAAAATCACATTGATTTCACCATTGAATTTTAAAATGAGTGTTAGATATTAAACATTTAGTTTGCTTAAGATACCCGAAAATATCCAATTACATATTCAATTTTGTCTATTCACATTATAACTGTTAGTGTTTACATTAAATATGTTCTTATTATTTATACCACACTAACATTGCTCGTATTAAGTTTTATGATTTTTGTGAATACAAAGTTTTACAAATGTAAACTATTTTTCATTCCACTACTTATCTGCTGAGTACTTATTGTAAAGTTAGTTAACAGTAGAACAGTATGATCGAACTAACTTTCTTATACAAACAATATGTAACATCGTGATAGTTCGAAACAAAACTTTACAATTCATATATATGAATCATCAAACTTGATATGGTTAACTAGACGGTCTATTCAATGTCTAATAATTTTATAATCTATGCATTATTATGAAAAGAGATTATATTGTATGGAATAATTAAAAAAAGTCATTAGATAATGAAGTATCTAAAATTGATAATTTCTAGAAAGGTGTTTGGATTTTAATGAGAGTGGAGGAATACAGAAACCATGATGAAAAACGAAGCCATTATCGGAAACATCATTTCACTCAATCTAAAGTTTGTAAAATACTAACTTATAATTTTGTCCCTGGTTTATTTTGTTAACTATAAGCTTTCGTTTGATTCATGATTCATTGCCGAACCCTTTTCTATTCCACAATTATTATATTGATAAGAATCTAGCGAAATAAAGTGAATTCATATTATTTTACATCACTCTTTGTTTCGTCCCATTATGGGACTCCTCAGCAGTGCGCATCCACGACCTCGCCTCGCGAGATTCCAGGTTTTCCCTGGTGGTCTAACTTCAATTGACTCACACTTTCAACTATGAAGATACTAAATCTCCACAAAAAACTCCTGATAATAATCAACATATGCTCACTAGTGACTGGCTCCATGAAGTATTTCCTGGAGTTCTAGTGAGAAGCAGTGACCAGCGGTGTTCAAATCACGTCTATTGTGAGATAGGAACTCACTGAAGACAATTGGTGAACGGTTGCTCAACTTCGTGGATTGGTTGGAGTTATACATTAACACCATTCAAATACTATCTAGTTAAACATGAAATGAAAAACTTTTCATTAAATTTAATCAATTTAATAAAAACACTTATTTATTGTATTAATTATATGCAGTACAATTAATATGTATTTCTAAAGTTATCAGCCTTATTAAAATAGGCTTACGACTATTACTTCTTCAAAGCTAACTACAATCTATATATACATTTGCTTTAGTGTATCAGTTATTCATCACAAGACAAACCCTCATATGGGATCCTCAAGATCAAAGGAGAAGAGGAAAACCGAAGAACGCATTATTCAGAGAAATGCATACAGACATGAGAAGAATGAACAACAATTGAATAGAACTAGAAAGGAAGGCTCAGTACAGAGTGGGTCGGAGAATGATGATTCACGGCCTATGCTCCATTGGGGGTAACAGGCGTATGTCGCTAAGTAAGTATGCATAGAGTATACGATAATAAAAGTATACACATGAGTAGTTAAATAAGTGTACTTTTTTAGTGAAACTAATATTTGTGCTGTTCTTAGTTAGTTTCAATATTTGACCGTAAACACTTTCTCACCAGATATTGTTATGATAAACAGATGAGATAATTGATATTTTATGTATATCTTGATCAAATATCATTAATTGTAAAGAGTAGATAAGATGAAGTATTTGTTTTCCTTATTATAAATTGACTTATTTGATCATAAAATATATTTAGATAGTGATAAACACAGGAAATGTATTTCAGTGTAAATAATAAATATTTAATGTCATCCATTAATATCTAATTCACTAATCTGTTTTGAATTGATAACTGATATTCATTCGGAATCTTTACAGAATCTTTATATGGAATAATAAACATCTCTAAATATTACCAAATTGATGAGTTTTTTTATAAAAAAAATTAAATCTAGTCAAACAAAGGCTTTACAAAGTGTAACTTCTAGGAAACTAGCGGTGTCATTTCTATTATTCATAAGAATAAATAAGATTTTTTTTGTTAGACGAATAGAATATGAAAAGAAATTGTCGGAATTAAAATAATATGAAACATACATTATGTTATTTATAGAATAATGGAAAAGTTTGTATTTCTTGATTAAAGATACCGGAAACTATAAATGTATTGTATTTTTGATTTGAACCTTTGAGTTTATGACAAAATATATTAGGCTTTGTTTTAAACAATGCTGACAATGAATACCGATGTTGTTTTCAAGGATAAAACATAAAATTAACTTTATAAGCGAAGATGGATAGTGGTTGGTAGTGGAATCAAGGACTCACGTTTCGTCCAATGTGGGACTCGTCAGCTGGATGTACCTGCATCTCAGAGTTGATGTTCACTTTAAATAATCACTTTTTTTAAAATATCCCATTGAAAGTTTAGAATTTTCCCTTTAGTTTCTATTTAACTCAACTAAAACACAATGTCACTATATCAATACGAACAGTAGAACAAAATGAATCCTGTTTTAATACAAAATTTATAATTATTCAAAAAACCTTATTTATATAGTAACCAAAACTAAACAATTTTATTTCTATAATTTTTGTGATTAAACTAGAACAGTAATCATGATTGATTTAGATGGTTGTTGCCTACTGAAATCTGTGACTAAATTGAGATAATAATAAATAGAAAAAACTGTTGAAAAATTATACAACAGAATTGGAATAAAATATATTTGGATGAGAAGTATCTTTTCCTCTTTTTGATGATTGATAGTTCAATTCAGAGATCCAATAAATAAATTCAAAATTTCAATTAAAAAAATTTAAATAAACAAATTAACTTAATAAGTAGTTTATTGAATTAAAATAAAAATAGATTGTTTTCGGGGGAGGGGGCGGGAAATACGTGATCACACTATCTAATCACTTAACTATTAGTATTAGTTGAGAAATATCAATATTTTAATCTAATATTTGCGTGACAATAGAACAACTTATGTGTTATTGGAGTTTATGACGTGAGATATAAGATAAACATCATTGTTTTGTTTATAGTCTTACATAATTATGGTAATTATAATGATGATAATGATGATGACGTTGATGATAATGAGATGCATTAATATTTATTATTAAGGAATATTGTTGATTATAATTTTTAAACTGATATCTATTAAAAGCTATTTGATTAGTTCTAGTCGATATTCGCAGTTATCAAAGAATAAATAATTATATGATAAAGTAACACGTATTTTATATGAACGTTTTTATCCATTCCTATTTTCATAGTTGAAATCATGAGTCAGTTGAAGCTAGACCACTATGGAAAACCTGGAAGCACTGCTGTAAGGCCGTTTCGTCCTATTGTGGGACTCTTCAGCAGTGCATGTCCACGATTCCGCCTCGCGAGATTCGAACCCAGAACCTACCAGTCTCGCGCCAGAGCACTTAAACGATAGACCACTGAGCCGGCATCCAACGTTGTTAATGTCTAACTTCAATCAATCCATTTCTATTTATCAAATGCTTGTAATACTTAGATTTCACATTTACAACAATGTTTTCTTTATTTGAAATGTATGGGTAGCGGTTGATAGTGGAATCTAGGATCCACGTTTCATGTTCTTTGGAACTTGGTGGTTAGATTTGTCTATATCTCAATGCTTTTATCCAGGGAGGGATTTTATCCCAGTACCCCTCACTTTAAACTATTGACGATTAACCATTGAACTAATGAGTTTAGGTAATCACTACCTTGTTCAACGGGTATGATGCTTATATCGTCAGTAGTGAGGAACGAAACGCGCACCCATAATTTCCTGATTAACTATATTCCATTTAATCTAAATAGCTTGTGACATTACAACTATATCAACACATTCTATACAGGATATAGATACATCAAAAAACAATGATCCGTATAATATCGAAAACCGAATAATTCAAATCAATATCACTAGTGATATGAACTGTTTTCATCATTTTGTTAAACAAAAACTTCTTATGAATGAAATGAGTGCTAGATAATGTACTGAGACAAGAAATTTACCAGAACTATATATATATATATATATATATATATTCATCGATTCATCGTTACAAATGACATAATATTTAGAAATGGAAATCGCACTTTTTTAATAGTTTAATTCATGAGTCCACCTAAGCTAGACAATCATTGAAAATCTGGAAGCACTATATGGCCATTTCGTTCTAGCATGTGACTCCTCAGCAGTGCATGACCACGACCCCGAACACGTGACTCAAACCCAGAGTCATTGGTCTCACGTGCAGACGCTTAACCTCTAGACCACTGAGCCGGCATCCAGCGGTGTTAATGTCTAACTTCAATTGATTCATGATCTTGCGCAACCTTTCATCTGTCTCTACTCCACACGGATTGGACTCTACTGGTCACGGCTTCCCACTATAACTCCAGGAAATGCATCTTGAAGCTAGTCATTAGTGAACATATGATCGTAAATGTGCACTGATGAGGAATCCCATACTAGGATGAAACAACCGTCCAATGCTTCCAGGTTTTCATTGGTGGTCTAGAATAGATCGACTTATGAATTCAACTATTAAAAGTATTGCAAACTCTACAAATCTTCATTCTGATAAAATTGCACTGTTGTACACACTATTTAATCTATATTTAAATGATTCATTTTCATTAATATTTATATGGTTAATTATTTCTACTTCGTATAAATATAAATTCTTATTACTGAGTCTTTTATTTATTCGCATATTAAATAATCACAGATTAATCATATTGTATTGATACTTTTTATTTAACTTATAAAGTCGGATATGAAATGAAACTAACTTCCTATTGTTAATATCTAGATTCATCAATTTACTACATGAATGAATTTCGAGTAATGGGGAGTAGTTTTAGCTTAGATAAGAATAGCAAAACACTTGAAGTTTAGATTCACTTATAAGGATACTTCTAAAGATAAATGAGTATGCTTCAATTCAACCAAATAAAGATATTCAGCCCTTTTTTATTTATAAGCAGTCTTCCGATCAACTGAATTCTGTAGGGAAAAGTACGTTTAAATTTCACTAATTTCTATCAATTATTTAATTATACAATAATCATATATGCACTAGTCAATAACTAGAGTCGAGATGATTTCTTGAAGTTCTATTGACAACCCACAACCAATCGCATTCAAATGTGTGAGGAATAAAAGAATGACTTATTAATAACATTGGTGTATCTTTCTGACATTGAAGTAAAATTGAGTAGCTCGACAAATTTCTGTTTATATATTGTTTTGGAGGTATAGATCTGTCTACTACTACTGTCAAAATGTCACTCAATGTTCTCTAGGTTACTCAGCTAATGATTATTCTGTGAAGAGAACAATCTTCCCGGCTAAGTGAATGAAAATAATTCACTTGTCTATCAGGTAAAAAGTGAACTAAGGCATTAACCTCATAGATTTAATTTTACAATACACTGTTGAGTAAAATCGTGACTGTTATATATTGTTATATGTTAGTTTTATATCTATGAAATAGTATTTTTATTGACAAATTGAAGCAATATCAATATATATTTATTTTAATAGTTGAGATCATGAATCAATTGAAGCTAGACCACCATGGAAAACCTAGAAGCACTGAAAGGTTGTTTCGTCCTATTGTGGGACCCCTCAGCAGCGCACATCCTCGATCCCACCTCACTAGATTCGAACCCAGAACCTTTCAGTTTCACGTGTGAGCGCTTAACCACTAGACCACTGAGCTGGCCGGCATCCAACGGTGTTAATGTCTATCTTTAACCGATCCACGAAATTGAGCGACACATCCACCAATGTCTTCAGTGAGTTACTATCTCATAACAGACCTGGTTGAACTCCACTCGTCACTGCTTCTCATTAGAACTCATGGAGCCAGTCATTAGTAAGCATATGTTGATTAATATCAGAAGGGGTTTTGTGGATATTATAGTAATTTTATCTATATTTATTTCATTTTGCTTATAAAGATTACTATACCTGTTACATTTTACTAAAATACTATGTAGTTATGTTTTGGGGTGACAAAACGTTTTTAATAAAAGTTTAAACACAATACTTGACCAGTAAAACTCAATGTTTTTATACGAAGTCTGGGAAGAATCTTTTGATAAATGATATATGATTTGTGTAAACTTATCTTCTTCATATAAGTTGTCTCTTTTGTAAATGTTATAATGATATTACATAAATTCTCTATCTGCTAAACTAAGGTATTAAGCTAATAACCGAATGCTAAGCTTAGGCACATGCAATTAATATGTAATTATATTCATTACTATTAAACAATCTTATACTTTAGTATATCAGCAAATAACATAATATATATAGCTACCTGATCTAAACTGTGAACTAATCCCAAATGGTCCGTCAGTAGTCAGTCACAATGTAGAACTTCGTACGTACGTACATCAGTTCAAGTTGCTATACTATATTATCACGAAGATAAAGTTATCGATTCAAATCCCCTAATGGTAGAGGTAGTAAGAGTATGAGCAGAATCTCGAGTGGTAGCATTCCCCAAATAAATATTTTTTTACAAATCACTACAATTTACAACAAAGCTAATTGGTGTTCCTTAAGATTTTCAAAGTTAGGACTACATATTATAAATCAAGTAGAGTATAACAATAAATAATTTCAGATATTCAATAGGTTTATAACGTGTTCCAGAGTGTAGATCAGAATTTTTATGTTAATTAGATTATAGAATAATAAACCTGTTTTCTTTAAATTCACTCGGTGTTGTTTACTTGTATCTTCCCATTGTTATTTAGGACTGTAATTGATCAGTCTCTTGTAAATTTAAACTTCATCCCATTGCACAAGCAGGTGGCTATCAGGACTCAGTAGCTAAGTGGATAACGCTATGGCGTATGAAACGAGCAATACTGGGTTCGAGCCCAATAGTGAACATCAACTCTGAGATGCAGGTACATCCAGATGACTAGTCCACTGCTAGCCATTATCCATCTTTGTTTACAATCCTGTGTTCTTTATTTCAAATTTCCTTACTACATGAACTCATTGTAATTAAAAACATCTACAATCGCTTTGGTGGTAAGAATATATCTTTTTTCAAACAAAATGTTTTCAACAAATCGTAGAGCTTGTTTGAAAAAAGCTTTAAAATACAATTTTAATTTAACTCACTTAATAAAGACTTGATGAGACATAAAGAATATCTAAAGAAACCTTTAAAGTCACATGGACAACAAAATTTCATTTATACTATTACTTAGTTAAGTGAACAACACATTGGAATGAATCAAATCATATTAAGCTGAAACTTGATTGTTCAATAAAGTATAATGAATAAATAGCAATTAACAATTTCATTGATAATACGTTCCATTGATTTCTATAAATTGAGAATAATAATAATACTTTAATAGAATTTTATTATAATTTTCAATGACTAACATCTGATACTTCAATGATGCATCAGAGAATATTTTTCCAAAGAGATTTGAATCAAGATCTTACACTGTTGTTCAATAGAATATCACTTGGAATCAAATATAAACTTTGAGCTGAATTAAATTAAAGAAAATTCATTTGAATAAGTATATAGTTTTTTTTTATCAGAAGGGGTTTTGTGGAGATTTCAGTATTTTCATAGTTGAAAGCATGAGTCAATCGAAGCTAGACCACCAAGGAAAACCTGGCAGCACTGGTAGGTCCTAGGTTCGAATCTCGCGAGGCGATATAGTTTTTTTGTTTAATAATGTAATCTTTCTAGTTTCTTCCCAACAACAACACATATTTAAGTGATTTATTCAAGCAAAATATGTTAATATTGTTTATTAAGAGTATGATCCTTTTGTAAAGGATTATTTGAATGTTTGAAGTTTTCAACTATCTATTCACAATTTCTTTTTCTTTCTTTTCTTTTTTGTTAAAATAGCTCAGATCACCTGTCTGTCGTTCATTTCTCTTTTCTTTTTCCTTCCTTTTTTTCTTTTCCAAAGTTAACCGATTATTATTCAATTGATCATGTGATACATAATGTTACATAAATCTTACTTTTGTTTTTCTTACAAGTAAACTATTTGATCGACAAAGGATTGTTGTTGTTGTTCTTGTCGTTGCTGTTGTTGTTGTGTTTTTCTTTTTTATGTAAGAAAAACTTTTAACAAATGAATATTGTACTCTTGAAATCTTTCTTTTTTCACTTTAATGAAGGTTGTGTAGTGAAGGAAAAAAAAACTATTTTGAAGAAAAGAAATATGGATAGAATATTTGTTTACTTACTAAACTTTCTTTTAGTTTACTCAAAATAAAAGTCAATATTACGTGTATTAAGTATGAACTATTGTTTATGAATCAAACAAAAAAAAAGAAAAAAGAAACGATACAAATAAATTTCTAGATTTGGAATAATATAGGAGAGTAAAAGAGTTATATAGTTGATTGAAATAATGTGACATTGTTTATTTAATAAGATTTAAAGGCTATTTCTCAGTTAGTAAATATATATATATATATATGTCAGTCAGTCAGTAACAACGTAGGACCAGGCACAAATATGCATCGGTCCAAGTTGCCATACCTCGTTAGCACAACAAGATGAACACCGAATACATAGAAGTAGTTAATTTAGTGGTGGTAATATATAAAAGAAAGATTGTATATAAGGATTATAGTACAGGAAGAAAGTTATGAAGCAATTTTATTCTCATTGTTTAAGGAAAGAAAAAGAGTGTATGCACCTGCGCCATTGTGATCGATTCTGAGCCATGTCACCCAGAGTCTCTAACCATTGGTTACGATAGTCACGCGGACCCCAACCAAGTAGTCTGCATCTACCAACATGGCTCAGACTAGAAGTTAGTGACTTCAAGCATTGATGCCACGTTTTGGTTTGACCGCCCCTAACTTTCTTCCAACCATCGCCAATACAAGTCAGCATAGCGCGTCGTGGTAATCGGTGTTCAGGCATACGTAACACGTGGCCCAACCATCTCTGTCGATGAAGATATATATATGATAAAGATAGCTTTATCAGAATGGAGATTTGTGGAGATCGTAGTAATTTTAATAGTTGAATTTATGAATCGATCTACTCTAAAACATCAATGAAAACCTGGAAGTACTGGACGGCCATTTCGTCCTAGTATGGGACTCGCCAGAGATGGACATTCACGATTCCTATTCTAGGATGAAACAGGTGTCCAATGCTTCTAGGTTTTCATTGGTGGTGTAACTTAAATCGATTCATGAATTCAACTATTAAAAAGGATAAGTTCCTTTCAGATATTTTGTACAGGGTTCAGTGAACTATGTAACGGATTTATAATTTCTACCAACAGTAAGCATAACAAAACTCAATAAAGTTGAAAATGTGAAGCTATGTATTTTAATTCAGAGTTTGGGAAAGATGATACTTTCTAAGAAAGTTGAAATTCGAGATCTGAATCATTTATTACCATGTGTACTATGAATGAACATTTTATTTGAGTAAATTAACTTTTCATCTTATTCCTCGTTTTCAGTTATCCTGTTAGTAACGAATAAATGTCTTACATCTTTTAAATATCATCTATATTTGTATAGCGAATCGATTGAAAAAAATTTTGCAAAGTGAGACTTTTTTTTCTTTCGCATGCAACACATTCATATCACATTTAATTTCCTTCTTTTTAATGAAAAGTGTCAATTTTGTGCTATCACTTAACTGTTCAACACATATGAATATGCTCATCAATTTCTTATATATTATTCGGACTCTCAAGTTTAATAATATGATGCTAAACTTGTCAAAATGTTAGCAAAACAGTTATTTTGTCTGTGGACAATCTTTGGTTTTACACTAAGTCTCTTGAAAATAAAATTTATGCTTGAAAAGGATTTTGTATGAAATTGAAACTCCTAAGAAACCCCGGTATACTCCTAACTCTATGTTGAAATAAATTCATAGTTACAAAATGTTAATCAAAAATACACTTCTACTCAATAACCCATTTAATGTACATTGAGGAAAATACCCAACTATGTCACAAGGAAAGCCCTTGCATGGAATCCTGAAGGCGAAAGGCGAAGAGGAAGACCGAAGAACACATTACGCAGAGAAATGGAGACTAACATGAGAAAAACGGACCAAAACTGGATATCTTATATTTTAAACGATAATTTACTATTTAAAGGAGAAATTTAGCCATTCATTAATAAAACCGATTTGTAATGGTAGAAATTTACTAGAAATAATAAAAATGAATATATTAAATTGTAAAAGAAATAATGGCGAGACTATAATTTATGGATTAACCAATCAGGTATAAGATGACAGCTCTCGGATTTTGGCGCGAAATTCACTCACCCATTTGGCTAAATAGCGTTTTGACATTTCAGCTTATGTCAGTTCGTGATGAAAATCTTAAATCTAATCCGCAACCTTAACCATCAACTGTATATCATACTTCTAATTCCTCACACTGGTTTATAAACCTCATTTGGTCCTAGTTATAAGGTGGACACTCTCAAGGTCACTCTAGCATCGCTCAAGGGACTTCCATAAATTATAGTCTCACCGAAATAATCGTTTGGTTCTAAAATTATTCCCATTAAGAGATTAAATAAGAAACATGGATTCAGCAAAGTGTTCACTTTTCGGCGAATTCATTTTCAAAGCTGTACAATCGCAAACATATATATATATATATACTTATTTTTTTCCAGGATGATAAATAATTACAATAATAATGATAATAAACTTCTGTTAGACATGGTGACAGTGAGGTAGAATAAACAAAGGTGTTAAAAAAATTTCCATAGCTGGTTCCTCATTAGTTGAAAGGGAAACTTGATAATATCACTCCCTACACTAAAACAAAGAACTTATAGTCCCGAGTTCATAGATGACAAACTGAACCTCTTAAAGGAAATACCTATCAAAAACAGGTATCCTTCGATATTTATTGACAAGAACATAAAACCGAAACCGCCTAAATCAGAAATAACTGCAGTCAGAAAGAAAACATTATGCATGAACACCGACTTTAAGGGTGATAGAGCTACAAACGTCTTAAAAAAGAGAATTTCTGATTCTTTAAAAAAAAACGTTCTTCGCAGCAATGTTGTGAATAGTATTTTCCAGGCGATCATTGTTTATCAATAATCTTAAGGATAATTTATCCCATCTGACCAACTCAATATTTATTTACCAACTTACGTACTCATGTGGAGCCAGGTATATAGGTCATTCGATGAGTACTTTATCCAAAAGAATTCAAGAAAATTACCCAGCGTGGATAAAAAGAGGAGGAAAAATCTCAACAAGAGGTTAATATCGAATGCCTTGTGAACACAGGTCACTCAATCAAGACGGAGTTCAAAGTCATCTACAAGGTAAGTAGAATTCTTCCAAAAGCAGTTATAGTGCATTTTCTTAACAGTGCCAAAGCAATGTGTCTTCTACTATGATCTTAATGTATCATAAGCTTTTTTCTTCATACTCTTAATCCTTTACAGCCATCTGCTTTCCCTTCCATCTTCTTCTTAAACCTTCTACTCCGACTGGTTTATTTCTGTTTTTTATAATCCTCCTGATTACATTTCATAACAATTTTAACATTTTATCGTATGATGCTGAGCCATCCTATCCCAATAATAATTTTTCTATTTACCTTTATGATGAATATTTAAGTCCTTAACAATCAAACGATTATTAATTTATTTTACTATCTTTGTTTATTCTACCTCACTGTCACCATATCTAACAGAAGTTTATTATCATTATTAATGTAATTATTTATCATCCTGGAAAAAAAATAAGTACATATGTATATATCTGCGATTGTACAGCTTTGAAAATGAATTCGCCGAAAAGTGAACACTTTGCTGAACCAATCTTTCTTATTTAAAAATATTTACAGAAGACCTTCAATTCAATAATAAACCAAAAACTATTTGATTCTAATGACTAAAATTTAGTTTCATTCTGTGATTCTTGTGCATGAATAATTTTCTTTCAAAATTTCAAAAATTACTTTTGTTTGAATAATAATTTATCAACTTTTATATAAACTGAAAATTCCCTATTTTGACATTTGGTAAATAAAGAAGGAACGAATAGAGCGAAAAAAATTTTTAATTAGTTTTTCATTATGGTTCTACACTAGTATACCAACTCAACTGCTCCTGTGGCGCTAGTTACACAGGTCGTACTCAGAGGGATTTATCCTAGCGTATTCGTGAACATGTACCAGCATGGTTGGGAAAAGGAGTCACCAAATCCATTAACAGAACCATCCTTTCTCCATTCATAGATAGTGAACATCATTTCAAAATAGAGGAAACTTTCTCTGTTTTATATCAAGTTCCGAAAAATCTACCTTAAGGAGCTAGATTATGGTTACTCAACATAGCCGAAGCCATCTGGATCAACTCCAGAGAACCAAACTTATGTATCCAGAAAAGGTATATCCAGCCTTTATGTTTACCTTGGCCTACGACTGGATCACCGGATACCTAAACTAAATATTATGAACCTCTCCCACTTTTTTGATCACCCCTATTTTAATCTTCACATTCATCATTCCCAATTCGTTTATTGTAATTACCTTGATAACACCACTTTTATTACATATTATATTCACACAACAATCTTATTAGTATTATTATTTATCATTATTATCTCAATTTAAAAGATGAAATTCTCCTATATATATATATGATTTACAACTGCGAAATAACACTCTTCGAGTAGATACGTTACGTAATAATTATATCATAACATATCGATTATAAATTAACATTAATTAATTTGAAGGAAGAGGATTAATAATAAACAAAGTAATTATTCGAAAGTCAAGCAGTTGCTACGTTGCATAATATATAAAAAAAGAGAAGAAAGAATCAACAAAATATTTTGATGGATAGTCAGTAATATAGTAGTTATGTAAGAATCAAGAGACGAATGTTGAGAAAAAGTACAAAATAACAAAAAATGAGAGGAATACGGAAATTGTTTACTAAAGTTCTTCTACAAACTCCGCTATCCCGATGGCCATGGTAGTGAGAGTGGTTGTACAAACTTCTTTTGGATACAGACTGAGTACCGTCTACTACAACCGCCCCAAAATAAGAACGGTTAATAAAGCCAGATTGCCTGAATTCGCCACATCTATGTGTATTTACCAATTCAATTGCTCCTATGGAGCCAGTTATATAGAGCGTACAATTCGGCAAGTTCGTCAAAGAATAATGGAATACTATCCGTCGTGGTTGAGCAAAGGACAGGTAAAAGTGATTATGAGTTATATTCTCGCTCACTTGGTGGACACAGGTCATCAAGTTGAACTGAATAAAGCTTTTAAATTTATCTAACATATTCCATCAAATTCGCTGCATGGATTACGAGTTCGTATTTTGCACATTGCTGATGTCATTACAATCCATATTCACAAACCGAATCATTTCAAATAAAATTAAATGAATGTTTTCTTTTGTTTGTGAACGTTTAAAGAGTAATCGGAAGAAGTTTGAACTTTAAGAATAAATCTATCCTGATTGTATTCGAAAATCATGAATTACATGTATTAGACATCGCATAATATTCTATTATTCATTGAAGAATTATTAAACAGTAAAAGAGAAGTTGAAGAGTTTCTTCATATTCACTAAAATCATTTAATCATCTTTTTGAAACTTGTTAGTTTTTAAATGGAAACTTATTTCAAATTACGGATAAGAATGAAAAAAATTAAACATTTAAACACTTTGATATTGGATAGATGGAATTCGAGGACTATCCCCACAAAATGCCCTTATACAAAACACGACTAATTGAATTTAAGTCAAAAATATCAACAATGAGATAACCTAAATCCTTACAAATCAAATTAAACATCTAATCTCTATCTGTTAAATAAGTATGTTCTCGAATTACAATGTAGAGCTGGTTGTAATAACTGAGTTTAGGTATTTTGTATGATTTGATTGTAGAAATTCCATGAAATGTTCTACTCTTTCAGAAATCTTAAACTTTATTACTCAATTTGATGTTCACAAAGGATAATGTTAAAATAATTTGTAAATTGAATACTGATCTATCACTAAACACCACCCGATGCAGTGAAAAAATATTTGATAGGATTTCTTTAACAAAGGAGAGGAAAGAAGATAAGTTTTCTATTTTCAAAGAAAAGATTAGTACACTCCACTTAATTGAGTGGTGAATTTATCAAGGCTCGAATAACTAAGTAACAAAGTTTTCAATAATGTCGATGAAATGCGTTAGCCTATTCTTTGGACATAAAAATATATACTATCCAGATGACTTGGATATTGAACGAAACGTAATGAAAAAACCTTAGGGAATGGCTCTAAATATATAAATATTCCTATTCAGTACATTGTACACAAAATATCATAATATACAGTTGTTAGACTCTTTAAGAATAGCTGAGCTAAAAATTTTCTTCATCACAAGTTCTATCAGCTGAATAATGTATTAGAAACTGATGGTACCTAAATGGCTAATTTACTCTAGATTAAAACTTCTCATAGTTGAAATCATGAGTCAATTGAAGCTAGATCACCATGAAAAACCTGGAAGCACTGAACGGCCGTTTCGTCCTATTATGGGACTCCTCAGCAGTGCTCATCCACGATCCCACCTCGCGAGATTCGAACCCAGAACCTACCAGTCTCGCGCCAGAGCACTTAACCGATAGACCACTTAGCCGGTCGGTATCCAACAGTGTTAATGTCTAGCTTCAACTATACATGAGATCGATCGCAGTGATCCCATAACAAGTATATACAAACTTCCCCATATAGTAACTTACTACCATAAAATGTAATTTTCTTTAAATACCGTAGAGACATTCGGCTTACTACAATTAAGATGACATTTAATCATGAATATAACAGATTTCATTTTGTATTCATATACCATGTTAAATAAATTCTTATTAACTCTAAAGTCAATGATATTTAATCAACTCTTATGTGTAGTAGATTCTCTTGTAAAAAATGTTTTCATTCAGAGTTTCCTCAATAATGTCATATTAATCTTAGAAATTATTTACATCAAAACTGGAAAAATTATAAAAAAAACAACCTAGTAACCATCAGGTCTAATTATAATTATATTTATGTCACATAACTAAGGGAGAAACATTTCCATAAATTTTCTATTTTTGTAAACAATAATATTAATAATCAAAATAAATAATGAAAATTTGAAATATTCAATGTAGAAAGATTAGTCAAATTAATTCTATACAAAATTATACTGAACAAAATGATTCTCTAAACAGATAAATAGTTTATGTATGAATGATTATTTATTAATAATACTGTTAGTGAGTTGGTTTGTTTTTCTCATCAAGGCTGGATAAATGAATTAACAGATTAAATTTAAATCGAGACATATGTTTTACAACTAATAGATCAGTTACTTTATAAACAAAGATGGATAGCGGCTAGTAGTAGAATTTAGGAGGTATGTTTCGTCCTAATTTGGGCGCGTCAACTGGATGCATCTGCATCTTAGAGTTGATGTTCAGTCTGGGACTCGAACCCAGTACCGTCAGCTTTAAACGCCATAGAGTTATCCACTTAAATGATAATGTTTGTGAATTAAGGCAATATCGAGGCAATACATACAGTATGCACATATGCTAACAAGAGACTGATCAATTGAAGTCCCAAACATCAATGGGAAGATACAAGTAAACGATACCAAGTGGATAAATTACTTTGTTCAGATAAATATCAAATTTTAATTGACTTTAAAATATCTATGAATCTATATTTAATTAACTAATAATTTGAATCATTCCACCTTAAGTTTCAATACACTTAAGTATTAGCAATATTGATAGGAGTAATTATTAAAAATTTATTGGTATGGATTATGCGCTTGTTAGTATTCACATGTAAAATTATATATGAGTACAGTTTCTTTTACGAGCCGACATCAACAGGGTAGTCATTAAAAAGAAAAACAATGGATAGATTTTTATCTTGATTCATTTGTATTAGTTGTCTGGATCTTTCTATTCATGTTCGGGACTGTAATTGATCAGTCTATGTTGACATTTGTGTATCTTGGATGGATTACCTCAATATTGCCATTAGGTCACAAGCATTATGACCGTAGTTGGATTGATGCCATTTATTGATTGTCAATTTTAACTATTATATACATACATACAATCATGAATTTCTTTCATTCGAGTCAGTGTTAACAATAGTAATGTTACTCACTCAACTGATAGTAATAATCATCTTCACACTATGATCAGGGATAGCAAATTTTCTTAATGACATTTTTATTTTTCAGTGAAATCAACAGTAGGCTAAATATTGCATTACTCATTATGGGAATAGCTGAATGGTGGCTAACATTTAAATCCAGGGGGCACGTTTCTATCAATTTGTGGATGTAGCGAACGCTTTATCTGTACACTAAGCTGAAATCAAATATTTCACATTTCTAACTTTGATTAATTTGTGATACATGAGACAACTAGTGAAGTACGATTATTCAAGAAGTGAAATGGAACCAAAGTTTAAAAATGAATGATAGTAGCTGCAGTTGGAATTAGAAACCAGTTGTTTCTGACGTTGTCCTCCATACATAACCGAGTTCTCAAAGGAGAACGGAGTACCTTATTTCATTGATGAAAGCAAAAACAACTGTTTTTTTGCTTTAAAAATATCAATACAAAGATATTATTATAGATGTAATGTACAAACAAACTGTCTTGTTATTACTGTTATATGCTTAGACTATCTTCCTTTTTCTTCAACTGAAACCCTTTGGTTTTAATCTATAGTTTTCATTAAATCATGCTGTATTGAATTTATTTATGTATTTTCTCACCAAAAAACCAGAGATCACTAATCACAGACCACTTGATTTTCCCATAACCATTCCAATGAACTTCTTTTAAATAACAAGAAAATCATTTGATATGATTACCTAGACCAGTTGTTAATTCAATTACATCTTAGTAATTATTAAATTTTCAGAGTCAATATATTTTAAGATCATGAATCGATCGATGTTATACCACCACTGAAAACCTGAATGCACTAGTATGGGATTCCTCAGCAGTTAGAAATTAACATCGTTGGATACTGGCTTAGTGGTCTGGAGGTAAAGCGTTCACGCGCGACACCTAGGTTCGAATGTTACGAGCGAGATAGTGAATGCGCACTCCTGAGGAGTCCCAAACTAGGACGAAACGACCGCCTTAATTCACAAGCATTGTAAGCAGAGATGGATGGTGGCTAGCAGTGGAATCAAGGACGCACGTTTCGTCCTATTTGGGACTCGTCAGCTGGATGTACCTGCATCTCAGAGTTGATGTTCACTCTGGGACTCGAATCCAGTACCTTTGCTTCAAACGCCATCTCGTTATCCACTCAGCTACTGCTAGCAACCATCCATCTTTGCTTATAATATTTGCGAATTAAGGTTATATCGAGGCAATATGCACAGTATACACATATGCCAATTAGAGACTGACCAGTTGCAGTCCTAAACATCAATGGGAACATTCAAACAAACAATACCATGTGAATTTAAACTTCACCCCATTGCACAAGTAAGTGGCTATCAGGACTCAGTAGTTGAGTGGATAACGTGATGACATTTGAAGCGAACGGTACTGGGTTCGAGTTTCAGACTGAATACCTACTCAGATGCAGGTACATCCAATTGACGAGTCCCAAATAAGACGAAACGTGAGTCCTGGATTCCACTGCTAGCCGCTATCCATTTTTGCTTACAAAGTTATCATTAATTTTAATTAGTAGAAATTGATAAATGCTTTATTAATTAACTATTTTGTTTGTTGAAAAACATGTATATATATATAATTTTAGTTACTAGGATTAAAGTTTTTTGTATATTGACGTTGTTCAACAAGAATAATTTAAAACTTTTAAAAACATGATGCTGAAAATTTTGATTGATAAAACGTAAGATTTTATCACTGACATGTATTACACCTTATTTACAGTTTGAAAAACAGATTTGTTTTCCTTTTTTTTAAATAATAAAAAAAGAATAGAAGCTTCAACAACTGACTGAAATCTAACATGTGTTATATAAAATTTTGTTAATAACAGTTGAAACTAATTTATTTTGATTGAATTTGTTATCAGTTGTGAAATGTTAATCATTTCTATCAAACAATGGATTGTTCAATAATGAAGGATATTTGAGCTTAAATATTCTTTATTATTGAATATACTATGGGGATCTTTAAACTGCTGAAATCGACTTGTTCGTTATATCTGTTCATAATTCTAGCAATCTGTAAGCCAATTACTTAGGGAGTGTTCTTATATGAAGTGTTTATTTATTAAAGTCACATGATTAGAGTTTTAATCTGTTCTGTTGGAAAATAAATTCTTTGCAGTATAATTGTTAATATATTTAAACAGAAAGGGTTTTGTGGAAATTTAGTATTTTCATAGTTGAAAGCGCGAGACTGATAGGTCCTGGGTTAGAATCTCGCGAGGCAAGGTCGTGGATGCGCACTTCTGAGGAGTCCCACAATAGAACGAAACGGCCATCCAGTGCTTCCAGGTTTTCCTTGGTGGTCTAGCTTCAATTGACTGATGCTTTCAACTATGAAAATGTATGTAAACACAATAGATTTAATATTGTCACGTTCTATGATACTTAAATTCAATTCGTATTCTGTTGATTGACTCGGTGGTAGATTCAATTAATTGAACATATAATAATCAATTTCTATACTATATAAGAAGTCATAATAAGTCATAGGTTAAGGGAAATAAAACTATCTCAGTATATATTGTTTGGTCTTTGAAGCCATAAATGCTACTATAACAGTCTGTTGATATCTGAGTTCAAATTTCTGTCAACATTTTTATTAAATAGTCATAATTTGTTTATTTTGATTAGAAATGCACAAATATGTAGCTGAATGAATTGTTTTTAAATGTTAATAAATCTCTTACTTTTGCGTACAAGGAATTGATTAACCTAATGTATACAAACGAAATCAACTTCTAGTTCATCAGCCTACGATAACGTTTTTCTAAATAATATCAAACTGAGATTGTGACCACAAACCACATAATGACAAAGTTAAGTGAAAAGAGAAAATGTTGTAAAGGCCTACACTGTTCATCAATCCTAACCATAAACTCTATCGTTTGATAATCTATTAGCAACTTCAAAATGTGTTCATTATCCACGTTTTTTCCCGACTTTGTGTTAAAATCATTCATTCATATTTGCTTTTCTCTTAGTGTCTAAAACAGGTCAAAAACTAAAGCTTGTTCAATGGAATTACCTTATCAGTCGAATATTCATTGGTTTATTTAAATCATCCATTTTTTCGTGAATGAAAAAGAAATAAAATTGTACATAAATTTTGAATTAAAACCTTTCCTCAGATGGCTTTCTAATAATGCACATTCTGAAACAAAACTAGACAAAGTCTATGTCTACTAAAATATCATTTATTTGAAAGTAGTATGAAAAGAAAGAAAGAATCATGAACTTAAATTTCATACACAAGCTGTCAGTCAAATTAAATTCAAAATATCCTGTATAACAGTGTGACGACCATCTTCACAAAATTACATAACCTTAACAATAATAAGTTGAATTAGTGTATTCAGTTATCAAGTCTCCGACTTGGTAATTGATTTTATCATCAGAAGGGCCTTTGTGGAGATTTTAGTAATTTTACAGTTGAATTCATGACTCAATTGGGGCTAGGCCACCATGGAAAACATGGAAGCACTGAACGGCCATTTCGTCCTATTGTGGGACTCCTCAGCAGTGTACATCCACTATCCCACCTCACGAGATTCGAACCCGGGATCTATCAGTCCAAGATGGTCTAGCTTTAATTGAGTCATGAATTCAAATATAAAATTAATTTTATGTTGAATATGTGGTATTGGTTATCAACATCAGTTTATTACTGAAAAATAAGCTATAGTCTTCCTAGATTTGTAAATGTCCTAATTTAACCATTCTTTTTGTTCGTGAAACTTTAATTCTGCGACTAACTCAAAATTCATAAATGATAACTAAAGTCTACTTGCCCGGTTATTAGGTTGAATAGATCAATTCTACAATGTACAATAATAAATATCAATTTCCTATAACTAACCATTCAAATTATATAAGCCGAAAGAGCACACTAATTTTTATAAAGTTGTTTTCAAAATATTATTTTAAACCAAATCTATGTAGAGCTTTACATATTTCATTAATCTGACTAAAACAATCAACATTCACTTATATTCATTTGATGAATAACCCGAAATATTTCAATGACTTATTCAAGCCATAATAATACAACAGGGATTAATCTGATATAACATGTCTTAACTAAAGATTATTATTTATATCAACATTCAAGGTCGAATGTCATTATTACAAGAAAATAATAAGAAAACTATTCATTTGGAATTCTAAATTACATAGTTTGCTTTTGTGAACATGATGACTGTATTATTCAAATTCTAAGTGTTTACCAAACTAATGATAGTTAGTGAACAGTCTAACAACAAATAAATGTGTACCTGAATTTCATGGATAACTCACTAACCATACTTATATATCCATTCATTTGAATAGAATACTAAACAGTCATATATATATATATATATATATATATATATATATATATCAAAATGTAGTAACCTAATTCTAGTGATTAGTAGTAAGATACTCATTAAAATAATATGAAGATCATAATCACATCAAAGTTTCTGTAAAGTTTGTCAAAAAGAAATTAAGCTTTATTGAAATAGCACTTTTGCAGGAACTTTCCAGTTTTGGGTAATTTTTCTTTATAATCAGAAGGGGTTTATGTGGAGATTTAGTATTTTTATAGTTGAAAGCGGTCCTCGATAGGTTATCGGTTACCACGAACGGAAAATTTATCTCAGAACCATCCATTTTTACGATACTGTTAGATATACCCAATACCTCTAAGATATACGCTCCTATGGTGTGAACTGCTACTGTACACGGCTTGAATTTCTTACATTGCTCTTTACCTATTAACGGTACTGCTGCCCCTGTATCGATTAGGCACACTAAATTTAGTTCATTTATGTTCGCTCATGTATGGACTGCCCCCCTATCTA
>NC_031496.1:17832780-17854258 GCF_000237925.1 Schistosoma mansoni
TTTGGTAATATTTGATATTTATTATAATTGACATTGTTCTGTTCTTCAGTAAATCACAAGTGCCATTGTTTCAAGTGAATCAACACATATCAAACATAAAGAAACTACTCGAGAAATGACGTAAACTGATTTGAGAGATGAGTCAATGAAGACTACTCAAACAACTAAATCTCACTTGGTAAATATTCGATATATCATATAATTGCCATTGTTCTGTTCTTCAGATCATCTCATATATCGATGTTTCGAGTGAATCAACACTTATCAAACAAAAAAAAACTATTCGAGAAATCACGGAAACTGATTTGAGAAATGAGTTGAAAAATACTACTGAAAACAATGAGTCTCATTAAATAAGTATTTGATATACATTAATGATTATACTGTTTTATATTTTCAGAATTTGACTACAGATATTGCAGGAAACAATGAACAGAGAAAATTACTTCATTACTCTTCTTCTTATAATTCTTCTTATCAATATTATTTTGAGTTTATTAAAATTGATATCTTGTATTATACCAAAGAACAGATTAGGAAACAACTATTTATTTTAAATAAATAATATATTTATTCATTCTCTGAAGAAGTGACTTACACTGAGTTATGAAACATCGGAAAATCTAATTTTTCTACTCATTGGGATATTACAAATATATCATTTATTTATTGGAGAGTCATCTCGCGAAACTTTGGCTCGTGCCAAAGAACATATTAGATACACAAAGATACCTCCTAATAATCCTGTAGAACTGGATAGAATTCAAATTAAATCAGCATTAGCACTTCACGCGATTTTCAACAATCATCAAATTGATTTCAAAAATATCAAAATATTACAAAAAGGTTTTTCCAATTACAAAGAAAGAAGAGTAGGTGAAGCATTCCATATAATGCTTAATCCTAACGCTCTCAATAGAAAGGAAGGCCTTACCATACATCCTACTTGGACTATCTATCCTAGTCACCTAGTCTGATATCATTCACAATTTACACTATTACCTTACAAATCAAAATCTATCATTATATAGGCCACACATTTTTCATCCTTACAGTGCACACATACACACACAATTTTACATGCATGTCGCTTATGAGTCACCTTGACTGAAATGACATGACATTGACTTGTTCAGACCTGTTTTTTGATTGATTGCACCGAATATTCGTGTTGTTCCGTTGTATTATTAAAACCTGGATTAATGTTAATCTGGTTATTTATCCTCTGAAGAAGTGACTTACACTGAGTCACGAAACGTCAAAAATCAAAATTTTCTACTCATTGGGATACTACAAATATATTTATTTTATTTATAACATTCTACCCGATGCTCAATTTATTCAAAATTATCATATCAAAACCTTGTAATGATACCTATGACCATTTATTAATTAAACACTATATAGTAAAAGCTATTCATTGATTTCTGAAGTTAAGTGGTTACGTAAATGTTTCCCATTTATGATAAAAAAAACTACATTTGAATAAATCTACTCTTATTACATACTAATAAGCTTTTTCTTTTTAATGGAGCTAAAACTAAACTGAACGAATAAATACTGTTTAGTGACTAACGTAAGATTTAAGACAATCTCGCTCATGCGCACTGATGTGAAGTCTCATACTGGGACGAAACGGCTGTTCAGTACTTTCAGGTTTTTCATGATGATCTAGTGTTAGTTGACTCATGAATTCAACTAATAGATGACTAAAATCTTCATAAAACCCCCTTCTGAAAATAGAGAAAGGATGAATAATAAAAATAAGCATTATTTATTTTCACTAATTATTCAAAATAATAGAATTTTATGTAATATAAAACTAACAATAGAATAGAGATAAGTTAAATGGATTATTATCCAAGATCCTTAAGAATAAGTGAAAACAAAAAATATTTCAAGGAAAACTATCAACCAGTTAGTGGACTGTTTACAATTAAATGATTCCAAAATTTTCATCAGTTATTTTCATATTTTCTTCTAATGCTATGCATCATAATAAAAAAACTGATTGAGTTGGATTAAAAATTCAAATTCTGTATCAATAATTAATATTTTTGTAAAGAAACAATTGTATAATATAAATTAACTAATCTTACTACTAAATTCACTTGGTATTGTTTACTTGTATCTTCCCAATGTTATTTAGGACTCCAACTGTTGGCATATGTGCATCCTGTGCGGACTACCACAATATTGCCTGAAGTCACAAACTTGATAAACAATGATGAATAGTGGCTAGCAGAAAAATCCAGGACCCGCGTTTCGTCCTATCTTTGCTTATAAGTGAATTTAAACTTCACCCCATTTCACCAGCAAATGGCTATCAGTATTCCGTAGCTGAGTGGATAACGCCATGGCGTTTGTAGCGAACGGTACTGGGTTCAAGTCCCAGACTGCATATCAACTCTGAGATGCAGGTACATCTGGATGACGAGTCCCAAATAGGACGAAACGCGTGTCCTCGATTCCACTGCAAGCCACCATCCATCTTTGCTTAGTCTTACTACTGTTTCATAGTGTTTACTTAGATTATTTCATTTTCTATTCACAGAAAACCAGTAATTCATAATGTCAACCATTAAAATTACTATAATATCCACAAAACCCCTTCTGATATTATTCAACATATGCTCACTAGTCACTGGATTCAACAGGTATTTCCTGGAGTTCTAGTGAGGAACAGTGATCAATGGAGTTCAATCAGGTCTGTTGTTAGATAGCAACTCACTGAAGACAATGGTGGATCTGTCGTTCAATTTTGTTGATCGGTTGAAGTTAGACATCAACACTGTTAGATGCCGACCGGCTCAATGGTCTAGAGGTTAATTACTCGCTCGCGAAACTGATAGGTCCTGGTTTCGAAGCTCGCGAGGTGGGATCTTGGATGCGCATTGCTGAGGAGTCCCACAATAGGACGAGTTGGCCGTCCAGTGCTTCCAGGTTTTCCATGGCGATCTAGCTTCAATTGATTCATGATCTCAACTATTAAAATTCATTATTTCATAAATAAACAGTTATATTCATACATATATGAATACAAAACAACTTTATTCAATCGCTAACAAACACATATTGATTACGGAAACAATAAATTAATATTCCATAGCAATATAATCGGATAAATTAAATAAAAATCAATAATGTACAGTAAATATAATTAAAATAGTAAATAGTTACCATTATAAATGGGACTGAAGGAAAAAAGTGATAAAAATTTAATTTAATTTTTTATTTTAATCTTTTTGTTTCATATCAAGTCCCAATAAATCTTCCTTAAGTAAAAGGATTACAAACCTGCTATTACAAAGAAAGCCATTGGGATCAATTCCAAAAAAAACACAACGGAATTTATGTATTCAAAAGGGGTATAATCAACTTATATGCTTATTGTGAACCATGAATAGATCATCCGATACTTGAATCACTTCTTATAAACCATTGTTCATTAATCATTGTATTTCCATGATTTGTTGTATTGTGTTGATAGAAAGGATTTATCCTACTACTTTATTAAATGATCTTTTTAATTAATAAATGACACATTATGAACGTAATTAGACATTAATTGTTGGGAAATTTTCTATTTCAACACGTAACATTTTATAATTTATTACAAAATAATGAACCATTTATGATAACCCAGTGAGTAAATATTTGAATTTATGAAGTTCTATAGTAAATTGAGTCACTTGTTTAGAGTAAATAAATAAATCACTGAAATTAGATTAACACAAGTGGTTTACAAGAATAAGGCAGAACATTCAGTTCAATCAATATCAAAATCAAAATGTTTGAAAATATTAACATTATACTATTTTGGTTCAGATGATTCTGTTTAAATCATCAGTATGTGTATTCATGTGTATACTAAAGAGTGTCAGTCAGTCAGCTACAATGTAGGACCAGGAATACATATGCATCGGTCCAAGTTGCCATACCTCGTTAGCACATCAAGAAAACACCGAATTCATAGAAGTAATTAATTTGGTGGTGGTGTAGTGAACAAAAACACTAGTTGGGGACAATCGAATGTATTTAAGCAACGATTACAGACTATCTCAATAAATTCTGATTACCAAACAATGAACAGTCAATTTGCAAATTAACAACCAATTGTTTCAATCTTCACTGTTTCTTCTCTTATTCCATTGCTCATGCATTTTCCAGACGTTTGCGTTTCATTTCAGTTCTTTCCTCATCGGTCTTCTGCCAAAATACATTCTATGTCTGACCCACACCATATACTACTTATATGGATATAAGTAGACCACACCACAGTGGTAATATATAAAAGAAAGGTTGTATATAAGGATATAGTACAGGAAGAAAGACAGATATGAAGCAATATTAATCTCATACATATATATGAAAAGTATAAAAATCTACTTAAATATTTGCAATATTTGATCGAATCAGACAAAATTAGAAATAAATTCGAAAAACAAATTTGGTCAATACATTAAAACAAGTTTTAGTCGGGGTGTTTTTTTTCAGCTATCCAATATGTAAACATCATAATGAACACACGTTAAATTATGTAATTAGTTAAGATTTACATACTATATGATCAGTAAATTGAAATATTATGTAATCAAACGATTTATTTCTCAGTTGTTTTGTTTGTTATAATCAAATTTCCTAAAAGCATTTTCGTTATGGTCTAATTAATAAAATCATCAATTCAAATAACGTTAGAAACGTGTCAACAAACAATATAGTATAAAGGGGATTTTTTTTGACATTATTATCATTAGTTTTATAGTTGGCTACACGTAATCTCGTAAGTGTAAAGATAAATTTTTTAGAGAAAAACAAGATCGTTTTTATAAAAGTGCATATTTGTATGTAGACCAATAGAAAACTTAGATTGTAGAAAACGTTATATGATTCACAATACTGACTATATATGTAATAGCTTTGGTATAGAGGTTTAGTGGTGAGTTGTTCAATTTGTAAGTGATAATTGTTACGAATCAGCCTTAAATAGAGGTAAGTTTTCGAAGTTATAGTGGAAAGTTATGATTGATGATATCCGTTATCAATAATGGCATTAGATGATCTTGTACCATATCTCAAAATGATTGAATGCGAGAATAACTAACAGTGGACAATAGCGTTAGTGGTCAAATGATCAAGCATTCACCTTGAGTCATGAAGGTTCTGTTCCCGATTTATGGTAGGGTTCTGTGCGCGCACTCCTTTACAGACCCACATTAGAACACATAAGACATCTAATTATTCCTAATTTTTAAATAGATCTCAATTAATAACAATGTTAAAGGAATATCATACTTATTTATATAATATGTGAACATCAGTCAACTAAATCATAAACTTAAAACTCCACACCCTTTGAATATTATGCATAGTTATGAATTACTCTGTATTATTCAGTAGAAACCTAAACTTAATAAGCATGACAAAAATATCAACTTCTTTCTTTAAAAAACTAACCATTTCAACTCAATTTTCATCAGCGGCTGACATCAATCGAAGAACCACTGGAAACTAAGGAGCATTAAACACAGATGAACTTGGTACTGTTGAACAATGCAACTTCATTACTTCATATAGGCTACAACCCAGGAGGTTTAGGTCTTCCAGAGACCGAGATGATGTTACAGTCTTGTGGTCCCATGATTTTTTTCTTCAGTAAAATTTATGATGTTACATTTTCGTCATTAGATATTATCAGTGAATGAATAGTTCAATTCCAGCTCCATCGATAAGGCTAATGTGAAGTAATTAGTTTCAAAAATATTTGTGTAAGTATCGGTTTAATTAACGTTCTTGTTAATTACTGATTTTGGTGTATTTTTGACTGACACATAAGATGATTATTTCTTGATAACAAAAATAATCTGATACATGTAGGAAATTTCTTTCTTTCAAGTATACAGAGTGAACAAATATGATGAGAACAACTGCGTCATGTTTAAAATTTGTGTCGATCAGTGAAATCTAGAGAGGGCATTTCGTCCTCGGTTTACCTGTATACCAATTTTGATGTTCAAAATGAGATTTGAACTCCTTACCTATGACCACACACCAAATTGTTATCCATTAAGCGAATGAGCTTATTTAGCAACTAGCTTATTTAGTGAACATGATGTTATTTGTAAGGGTTTGTATTTCCTCGTTGCTGATCATATATTAGGGCTTAAATCTTAGTATAACATTCCTCCTTACAATATACAAGTCAATCACCAGTTTAAGATTATCTTGACTATCGAGCAACTAGTTGATAAATGTGTTATTTAATGAATGAAATATGAAACTACATTCATGGTACTTTCTGTAAATCTAGATTGAATTTTAACTACATAAAATGTTATTTTTTGAGAAAATCACTTTATTTTTCCATATCTTAACTGATTAATGACATGGAAATTCTAGTCATGATAGTAGCCTCCAAATGCTCTGGTACTGTCACTGGTCGGGAGTGTCCGCTCTCTCTCATAAAATACTCTCACATAGCCACACATACACAGACACTGTCAGGGAGTACCGACGGCAGAGTTGTTTGCAAAATGGAGAGTACGAAATGCGAATATCAAAGGGTTAAACCGGATTGGTGGGAACGGAGAATCCAGGGTGGGGAGCTAGAAAACTCAGATTCGAAGCCAGTATTGCACATGGGCTCCAGAATCCTGAGGGAACAAGTGGCGCATAAACCCATTGTTAGTCACTGGCTACCATAGGACTGCATCACCTAACGTTACTCTACTGCCTTGTGGATTAAACGCTCAGGCCAAAGGCTCGTAGTGTGGCTCCCTAAGAAAACCACCTGTTTCACTTTGGGGACTGTGGCAGCATCCCACCCCCTACACTAATTAAATAATAAATACTTTGTGTGACAAATATATATTTTGATACCTCTTTGTACCAATATTTATGTGTTTAAATAAACAAATACATATGACACATATTGATTGAATAGCATGTTACTAGTCATATATTTGAATTATATTCATATGTATTTTATATCAAACAACAAATTAAAATACTCAAAATGATATGAAAATGTTGAAACTGTGCTTAAATTAAATTCTGTCCTATTTTTATAACTACTTAACAAACATATAATTAGTAGTAGGACCTAACATGATCTTATTTAAATCAAATCAAAAGTTTCATGGATAGAATATAGTGTAGTAATTTTTATTTTACTCAAGTTTTATTTGTTGTTAGTAATGTTTAAAATACACTCAATTCGTTCTGAAGGAATTGATGAATTCATATTTGAAGAAGGATAATGTTCCAGAGGGAAAAATTATTCTTTTGATGATCTTATTGTCAAGTGTTTTACAAACTTGTTAAGGTTAAAAATCAAATTTAATGATGGTTTTATATGTAGTAGTATGAATGTGTATACATAATAAAAACATAAATTGTAATGGAATTCAAGGCGCGCGTTTCGTCCTATTTGGGACTCGTCAGCTGGATGTACCTGCATCTCAGAGTTGATATGCAGTCTGGGACTCGAACCCAGTACCGTTCGCTTCAAACGTCATCGCGTTATCCACTCAGCTTCGGAATGCTGATAGCCACTTGCTTGTGCAATGGGGTGAAGTTTAAATTCCCTTAATATTGTTTGTTTGAACCTTTCCATTGATGTTTTAGGACTGCAACTGGTCAGTCTCTAATTGGCATATGTGCATACTGTGCGTATTGCCTCGATATAGCCTTATTTCAACATAAATTGTTTGCTTATATTCAATATGTTATTCTGTAATGAATTAATAATTAGACTGATTCAGAAGTATGCAATATTTTAGAGAATTAAGATCAAAGACAACTACGAATTTAAAAGTTGTTGTATGATACTTCATGTTGATAAAGGAAGAATATTATTGTAAATGACAGTAGCAATTGGTATAAGGTGATCGTATAATAATAATAGAATATGCGAACTTGGGGAGTTCCACCCTATATATTTAGATTTTATGGATTGGAAAGGATAAAAGTTCATCTACACTATAAAAATATAGAAGGACAGAAATAAAACAGAACGTAAAGAAAAATACAAAAAGGAAAGTAGGATCATAATAGGTTATTCAACTTTACAAACCGTTTCTGTGTGCACACACACATACATAAACGAATACCTATACCGAGTTACGGATCCATAAATCTTCACCAATGCAAATGATATATGAGTATATACATTTCAATAGAGTTAGTTTAATCTAATCAATAATTTTGAATAATAAATTTGTGATTACATGTTTATGATCAACCATATACTACTGAATGAATCTTATACTTCTATGTTATCATTTACTGAGACTTTAGATCATTTATGTTAGATCACTTATATATTCAATGCTTACAATTCAGTCTTTGGATCCATTCACAGTACACATACCTACTGACAAATGTAATGGATTAATCAGATTTACTATTGAATATTAATATATTAATGCAATTTAAAAGTAAATTCTTATGATAATGGAAGTGATTTCAAATAAAGTTTCAGAAGATTCTATAACTAATAAGTGGAATATGATTATCAATAATGAATCACCAATATTTAAGGCAACTACATATTTTTTTAGAATACAGAACATAAATAAAGGATTGTCAGTATAATAGATTTTTAATCAAGTGTTTGCAAATATTTATAATATTCTTGAATCCGTCGGTAGGACACATAGATTTGCTAGATCTTTTAGTGAGCTGTATGAGTGAACTGTTCCTCAGTACACCTAGAAAAGTAGCAGCTAATATGGAAAACAATTGTGAACTCATTGTTATTCCATCAAATCGTTGTAGATTTTATCAGTGAGTGTGAAATTAGCACTTGTGACGCATCTCAATATACATTTTTTATTACCTTATCTGGGATTGCAAATTTAATTTCTTTCTTACAAGGATTTTATAATGGTAATTTCGACTCATACGTAATGACACGTAACATTTTATGTCAACCAGCAATATCAGCTTCTTATTTTGATATCTCATCTCTTCTATTCACTAAAAATAATAAACACTATTAAGTATTCCAAGCTTATTGTGATAGTACAAACTGAAGTTATGTATTGAAAGATTATAACGTAAGGTTAGAGAACGATTTTTCAATGATAACTATATGGAAACTCTACAAAATGTTGAAGTGCATAAATATTACCCTATTCAAATAGTTTACACTTAAATAGTTCTCTGTATTTCCATTCTATATCGTTTAATCTATTAACATAACTAGTGAAGTTGTTGTGCTCAATCTATAAAAAGTGTTAGACTTCAATTTTATAATAGTTCTAATGAAGTCGATATTTCATGAAAGATTTGAACTCATAACATCCAGCAATACATGCGAAGATATTACTTTTCAGTCAACAAACCTAATTAATAATAAACTTACATACAAAGCTCAACATTGATTATCAGAAGAGAGTTTTTGTGGAGATTTAATATTTTCATAGTTGAAAGTGTGAGTCAATTGAAGCCAGACCACCAGTGCTTCCAGGTTTTCCCTGGTGGTCTAGCTTCAATTGACTCACACTTTCAACTATCAATATTGATTGTCCACAATCGCCTAATACTAGACAAAAGTTCTACGATATAGATTTATTTGCATTAATAACCAGATTACATCTTGAACATTATAACTTAATCAATATAAAAGAAACTGATACATCATACTAGTCTTGATTAAGTAAAAGGTTCGTATAGACATATATCTTTTAGCTGTATGTAATAATTCCTAATTGTTATTAGTGGATAGTAATGATAAGCTTTATATATACGAGTTAGGAATAAAGTATTAACATCCATTACAATTCAAAATCATACATTGTCCTATTTTTCTGTTTATCCGTTTACTTGTTTGTTAATTTCATTATCTACCCATTATTATTTAGATTATATATATATAGAGAGAATAGCTTTTTCATTATGCATATGTCAATTTTAATTTATATCATTCGTATATACAAAATCCCCATCTGAGTCTTCTGTACTATTCGTAATGTAATAATGTGTTTTAGTTAAAAATGTATAAAATGAAACTGTCTAATTAGTGTTTAATAATGAATAGACAGAGTAATCATATAAAAATAATGTTTTTTTAAATATTAAGCAAAAATGTACAATGATAGTCTTTGTAGTTTAGCAATTAAGATAGATTATCTAATAGAGATGACAGTTATGATAGTTCAAACTGAATAGGATACTTCGAAGCACTATCCTCGAGTAACATATAATGCAGTAAAATATGCTGTCTTATGCATTTATATAATTATCAGGCATTTTGTTAAGTCCAATACGAAGACATTTGCTTCTGTATTGAAAGCCAGAAAACAATAAATCTGCAGTTAAGATCTTTCAGTGGTACTATTTAGAATCAATCGCTACCATATAAATCAACCTCCTATTTATTTCTCTATATGTTTATGGCCGGAATATACTCCCGATCACGTTTTATTCCTTATGCAAGATCATATAATTTTAACGGGTTCCCTTAACTTTCTCAGGATTCCAAATTGTTTCCATTTACATCCATATCCATAAAATAATTACCAGTTCAATATGATTTATAAAAGATGTTTTTAAATTAGGAATTTATTAAAGCACTTGTGATATGCTATTTACAATATTAATAATTAAATATTCTCAGAAGGGGTTTTGTGGATATTATAGTAATTTCAATAGTTGAGATCATGAATCAATTGAAGCTAGATCACCATGGAAAACCTGGAAACACTGGACGGCCAACTCGTCCTATTGTGGGACTCCTCAGCAATGCGCATCCAAGATCCCACCTCGCGAGCTTCGAAACCAGGACCTATCAGTTTCGCGAGCGAGTAATTAACCTCTAGACCACTGAGCCGGCATCTAACGGTGTTGATGTCTAACTTCAACTGATCCACGAAATTGAGCAACACATCCTCCATTGTCTTCAGTGAGTTACTATCTCACAACAGACCTGATTGAACTCCACTGGTCTCTGCTTCTCACTAGAACTCCAGGAGATACCGCATGGAGCCAGTGACTAGTGAGCATATGTTGAATAATATCAGAAGGGGTTTTGTGGATATTATTCATGATCTCAACTATTTAAATTAAATATCCATTTTTACAAATCAGAAGATTAAGATTTACTCACTTAAAGGCGTGAGTTATGTAGTTCAGTTCTGTTATCAATACAATATACATGTGTGTACATCTCAAGTAGGAATAAAACAGTACTGTTTTGGTTTCAAATTTATTTTTTATGAAAATTACCTTAAATAATAGTAGTACATAAACTTAACATAAACATTTCAGTTAATTCAATATTTTTTTATTAGAAAATTGAATGCATATTATAAATCAATGTGATTTACTACCCCGCAATTTTTTAGCGGTAAATTTTTTTTTAAAACTCACTCATATAGTGTAAAGTTGTATTTCTTTTTTTTTCTTCTTCGTTTAACTCAAAAATCAAATCTATTTATAACCAAGTCAATACAGTTAAAGTTAGTTAGTAATGGTATGAAACAAAGATTTCATTAATCTATTAATTAGTTAACTTACTCAGATATTTTGAATTGTTCAACTGTGCATTGCTGTCGTCTTAATATATTCCGTTTAATATTAGGAACTCCGATAATTGAGCTAGGATTACTATTATTATTATTAATTGTAGTAGTAATAGTGGTAGAAGTAGTTTCATTTGATTTCTTTTCAGTTTCTAACATGATATATGAATTATTCTCTTGTTTTGTACTAGCAATGGATTCAGATGATTTAGACATTTGAACATATGGTAATTGAAATTTTTCATCATGACAACAATTTACATTGACTGAATCTTGAATAATGTTCCTCGAAGTATTGTTATCTGGTAAACAAGTACTTAAATTACGATAACTTCGAAATGAAGTCTTTTTATTTGTCCTTAAATCTATAGAATTTAATTCTGATTTATCATTCATTATTATTAACAACAATGAAGTATTGTGATGATAAAGTTTATCATATACTTCTTCTTGTCATTCGTTAATGATATTATCACAGTGAACTAGTACCATGAAGACTCTCACTTTTTTCTTTTTTCTTTATTAATTAAATATAAAATAAAGCCTGACATACATTATAAGTATACTGGTCTAAATTATCCAAAATAGTTGAGATTAATTCCAGCTTTATTTTTGTTTTAATTTATTTATTTATTATATATCCTAAAATGTAAATTGTGTTACAGTAAAATTCTGAAAATCTGTTTGGGTTTTTTATTTCACAGCTTCTTGAAATGTTGTATTCAACCACTTCAGTTAGGAATAATAGAATAAATTAATAATGTTTTTCTTTTCAATGTTATATATATTAGTGTTCTTTTCTTCAAAGAAAATCACCTTCATTAACATAAAGGATCCATAATTCAAAAGGTAAATTTCAACCAATAAATGAATCCTCAATATTGAAAAGTTGTGTTGTTTTTTCTGTTGTGAAGAAAATTCTTAGTTCTGAAATTTATTTTATTATTATTATTATATATATATATCTGTGTGTGCGTGTGTATTTTTATCTGTCGAGTGTAGTCTTACATGCTTACAGGCATATAACTATAAACATTTGGTCATATAAAAAAATAGACAAACATTTATAACAGATATAGACACATACGTGTGCTTGTCCACTCCCTTTTTTTCTGTAAGTACACTTATAAACGAGCAAATCAACTAAATGAACAAACGTACAAGTTATAGCAATAAGCTAATTCGTATAATGAACATATGCATCTGTTTCTAGGTACTCTTAAAAATAAATTAGAATGCATATATATAAATTGCAGCTCTGTTCAGTCTGTGAAAAATCAGTGACTTCACATACATTTTCCTCATTCCTGCAATAATCATAAACTAACTTGCTCTGTAGTTTATGCTCAATAAATTTGATTATTTTGAAAGAAAATAAATTCTGAGTTAATAGTTGTATTATATAAGGTAAAAGAGAGTAATGTACAGTATAGTAGTGTACAGTATATTTGTATTTATTTATTTATTGTGAAATTATTCGTTAAACACAAGAAGAAATCTATCAGATGATTATCAATTCCATATGTCAGTTGAAATATTTCAGTCACTAGCTAATAGTTTAGAAGTCTGTTTTAAATGCTGCTATAACTTTGGATATCATTTTTTTAAAATTCATTCATCATATATATAAAATATTAATGTTTAAAGATAATGGAGAAAATTATAAGAATTTCTTCTTTCTGTTGAATAAGTTAACTTTTTTGTGATGCTATTTAAATCAGTGGAGGGACTCATTCTTTCATCGTACCAGTTTTTCAATATGTGTTTTAGCTCAAATTTGATTGGACAATTAACTGGATTAAATTCACTTAGTATTGTTTGTTTGAATGTTCCCATTGATGTTTAGGACTGCAACTGATCAGTCTGTAATTGGCATATGTGCATACTGTGCGTATTGCCTCAATATTGTCTTAATTCACAAGAATTGTAAGCAAAGATGGATAGTGGTTAGCAGTGGAATACAGGATGTGCGTTTCGTCCTATTTGGAACTCGTCAGCTGGATATACCTGCATCTCAGAGTTCATGTTCACTCTGGGACTCGAACACAGTACCGTTCGCTTCAAACGCCATCGCGTTATCCACTCAACTACTGAGTCCAGATTGTTTATTAACTTTCTTTAAGAGAAATTTTACAACCTATGATGACACTTAATATTCTGAATCACACAACGGTACCTTTGTAATCTTTTTTACTAAACATGTGAGCCATTTATCGCTTTATCATTCATTATAAATAAACCAACATTTTTCTAAGTACCCCTCTTTTCATTTATTCAGTTAATAAATTTTTTATACGAAGAATTAAACGATGCAATTGTATAAAGCTTGATAATACATTATGTTACTATCTTAACTTTAACTCAGAAAATCGAACATAGTCTATAAACCTTTTCGATAATTTAACCACCGTTCAAACAAATTGTCATGTTTACATTCTAATAAATATGGTGCATCCACCTTCAGCACTGATATCAGTTTCTACCTTGTAAATTTGTCAGTAAATATTCCCGTTTCCGTTTATTTTTATATCGATAATTTTGTAATTCGATTGATAGTCTTTGTAGATTAGCTTAATTTGTGAGTGATTGACATTAATTTAAGTACAATTAGAAAACTAGAAGAAAGTCAATAAATGATTTGCTTTGGCATGTAACTCCGTAATAATGAATCCCCACGACTTCACCGGGAATCTAATCCTAGATCTCCGATTCTGAAAGTGAGCTTGCTATGTTTAAACTATTAAGTTATAATTCATTGGTTAACGCTTTAATATTCAGCTAATTTATAATAAAGTGCATTATAATCTAGTACTATTGATAATGACTATCTCACCTACGAAATGGTTAAACTCAGTAGATCAGAACTTCCAACTGAAACTTCAAGAATTTATCGCGAACCTAATCAACTATAGTTTATCAACACCTAGGATTCGATTATTTTCTTACACCAGACATTAACCAATCACCTACACGTATATCTAAAGATAAACGAAAATAAAATACTTTGATTTTATGCTCATTTTGAATATTGGTTGGGACTATAATTTATGGACGAACCAACCAGATTTACGACAACAGGTCTTGAATTTTGGCATGAAATTAATTCATTCATTTGGCTAAATAGAGTTTTGGCATTATAGATGATGTCAGTCCGTGGTGAAAACCGTAAATCTAATTCCTAATCCTAACTATCAACTGTAAATACTTTTTTTCCCTCACACTGGTTTTTAACCCTCATTTAGTCGTTTAATGTAAACTGACATTCCCAAGGTCTTTTTAGCGTTGCTCAAAGATTGTCCATAAATTATAGTCTCATCAAATATTGTTCTATTATGCATGCGAAAGAGAATAGTTAATCAATGATTGATTCAAACTGCTTTTTTTGGTTATTAAAAATAGTTTTCGTACAAAAACTTGCACATTGTTTCCCTGTTTATGCATTTCCGCTTACAACTAAATCAGTAATCAATCCATCTGATTTTGCCTAATATTAATATTTAAATGTTTGACATTATTGTTTTCAATCTTTAGTTTGAAGAGAACAATATTTCATATTAACTTTTCTTGAACAAATGTTGGTTTTCATTACGAAAAAAATATCGATATAAACCGATGCCTTGTGGAGATTTGATAGTGTTGTTTATGAACTGAATTCTTTATTAGAAAAAAATAAGAAGTATTAGACAGCTCCTCAGGAATATATACTTACGAAAACTAGATTAAATCGGATACAGGAGCTTTAAATCTCGTAAAAAGTAAAATAATTCTAGAAAATACCGATTTCCCTAATGTATAACTGTCCATATTTTCTTGGAATTCTAATCAATGAAATTATAGAACATTTCACAACCAAAATTATTAATAAACATCTGTTCAAGCTATAAATTGATTGATTAGAATCAATCATGTCTTCCAAACCTTATTCCCAAAGCTAATCCATAGCAAACATGATATTTTTTTAACTGGTTCATTAGGTTTGTAAAGCTTTACATTTTTCTGTTGTTGATATAAAATACTGCAAATGATCAGTCTTTAACTGGGTATGAATTTCAGAGTTCACATCAACTGATAAGTCTCTAACAGAACGGAACTAACCTCCTGCATTCCACCGCTAGCCATAAACCAAATTTACTATAATTGTTCAACTGGATGTTTGTAAGAATTTTGTATAACTCGGCGTTAATGTTTATCATTAAAGTAGGGCAATTTGCGAATTAGTGAATATCTAGATAAATTATTTTTTGAACATTGTTTAATTTTATAAGGCTCTATAAGGGAAATTATTAAAAAACTAATTAACTTATACATTAATAACTCTCAAAAATCAAAAGGGGTTTTGTGGAGATTTCAGTATTTTCATAGTTGAAATCATGAGTCAATTGAAGCTAGACCACCATGAAAAACCTGGAAGCACTGGACGGCCGATTCGTCCTATTGTGGGACTCCTCAGCAATGCGCATCCACGATCCCGCCTTGCGATGAAATTTTCATAAGAAACTTATATAATATCTGCCTTTTTAAAATGTATTATTAACTTTATTCAATATTATATTTTTGGTACAATATAGAATTCTGAGCACAAGGTATTTCAACAAGTTTCCCTCTCTTATTTCTTGATCGATCCTGACGATAAATATTGAGTGATCGCCAATTAGATATTACTATTTCAAAAGTTGACCTCCTAATGATATTTATTCTTTTCAATGCATATTGCCAGCCATTATGATGTCTCCGATTGTACATTTTTGTATCTAGCACAGCGAAAAGTCATAAACTTTTCACAAACGTACCTGAATAGATTATTCAATTAATTGACATAACGTGCTGTTAAAACAAATAAGGAAACAGATAACTTGTTAAAATATCTAGATGGCAGGAACAGGTAGCTCAGATACTCAAGTAGGCCGCTTAAGATACTAGTAACTATTATTAACTCTTAAAAGAATAGTAAACTAATCTAAACCGGAGTCAAATTATATATAAATTTAAATTATTCATTGTTGAAATATGACTAGTTGATTCATAAATTTTCATTTAAAAATCTAATAGGAAATCTCATTTAAATTATGCATCAATAATCTTAGGACTTCAGTAACTTTCTAATTAAAAATAATGCCCCATAGTTATTCGCTTCATTTTCTTCTTACTGAATTATAATAATTATTCACAAGTATTCAATACTTTCTATTGTGATCCCACTTGTTTCCTAAAGCAAATAGAAATGCTCTAATAAATTCAAAAATACCACTGATATGGGAAATCTTAGATTCCTACAACTCAACATTGTGAATAGTAAGTGTAAAAGATTACTCTAATTAACAAAAGGAATCGAACAATGCAATCAAAGGTTATAGAGCATGTACCTAGGTAAATTCAGAATCATTTAGTGTCAAATGCTTCGCAAATATGAGAAGTGAAAAATCATGTTCATCAACGACAAAACGTGATTGAAATGGAGCATGAAATTAATATCAAAACAGATTTTAAAACGTATGGAAATTGGTTAGGGTTCGAGTATCTGGAAATTCAAATCCCCTTTATGTGTACAAAAACAATTTGTCATGACCTTGAATCTATTCTAATCATCTTTAAGCCATGTTATGGTAAGGAGTGGTGTGACGATTTCCTATTTCCCCAATAACTACACTAATTATTTTTCTCGCAGGTTCAGTTTTGATTTTAACCGCCACAATCTATAAGTGATAACCTATTATTTTTTTCTAACCCCTTGATTATTTTTCTCTCCCTTATTTGCAATTATAACTGTATGTTTATTTGGACTTTTATTTAGTTGATCTTTTATTAGTTTTCAATATAGACAGCCTCAACCAATTTATGAATGTGATCCGATTGTTCAAAACCTGAACACATCAAACTTTCGGATCAAAATATAGGTTTTATCTTTCAATTCTTAAAACAATCTTACTGTCAACTTGTCTATTTCTGTCACAATCATAATTTTTAGACCAATACATTCAGCAGAGATTATCGTCAAACTCAATAAAGCATAAAATAATTATATAATTAGAAGGGGATTTGTGGAGATTTCAGTATATTTCAAAGTTGAAATCATGAGTCAATTGTAGCTAGACCACCATCGAAAACCTGGAAGCACTGGACGGCCGTTTCGCCCTATTATGGGAATCCTCAGCAGTGCGCACCCACGGTCCCGCACTCGCGAGATTCGAACCCAGGACCTACCAGCTACGAGCCAGAGCCCTTAACCGATAGACCACTGAGCCGGCATCCAACGGTGTTAATGTCTAACTTCAACTGATCCACGAATTATGAGCGACACTTCACCAATTGCCTTCAGTGAGTTGTTATCTCACAACAGACGTGGTTGAAATTTTTATAAGTAAATTGTTTAAGCCAATTGTCATAACAAAACAAGAGAAAAAGAAAGTTTGAATTGCTAATATAAAGTGACTTGATCATATGCAGTAAATTCATCAATGTTCAATGTTAAGTGACGTTTTTTATCTACATTACACTAGTACTATAGTTTGGCAAAAGCAGGTTAAAGTATACAAGCCAAAAAGATAAAACCAGAAATATCTTTTTTTTAAATTATATATTTCACCTATTCTGCATATATCATCTGAAGCATTTATCGAAATAAAACTATACTTAAGCAAATATTCCATTCCGGTTTACGATAGACCATCACTGATCCATGCGAAGTTCATATCAGGAATTAGCTGATAATGTAACATACAAGAACTTTAAGAATATAAAATGTCTAACATTTTATCGACTAACTTTAATCCTATAAAACGATGCGCTTTAGAATATTTGCTTATCCAGCTTATTATTTATGATTGACGATCAATACTAGATAAACAGAGTAGAACGTCATTAATTGACTGAACTTGAAATTGGACACGACCGGATATTTACCTAGTAGTCCAAAAGTTTTCATGTTCTACTTTACAAACAAAAGTTTTGCATTGAATCGCATGTGAAAAGTAGGATGGTTTACTGTTATGACGTTTGAGATTAAACTGGAATTGTTTATCATTGCCCTTCATTTTTATAAACAATTCTACTATTAAATCCATTTAAACTTCACCCCATTTCACAAACTTGTGGCTATCAGGACTCAGTAGCTAAGTGGATAACGCGATGGCGTATGAAGCGAACGGTACTACGTTCGAGTCGTGGAGTGAATATCAACTCTGTGACGCAGGTGCATCCAGCTGACGCTTCCCAAATATGACAGAACACGCGTCCTGGATTCCACTGCTAACAACTATCCATCTTTGCTTATAATTCTACTATTAGTATGAAGGATTTGCGAAGGTTATTGACATTAATGGATTCCGTCAAGAACCATTCCTATTTTTAAAAAAACATTAAAAACCAAGAAACATTGAACATGCATTTGTATAGGTCTCCTCAGATATGTACACCTATGAACCCACAGAGGATCAAACTTACAATATTCAGGTCTCAAGACAAGCTCTTGATATCTAAAGGTTCACATGATCAAATTCAATTCATTCACAAAATTGCGAAACCATATTTCAAAATTATTGGTAGATGGTTGCCTCAACCATGGTTGAACTTAATTGATCACGACTGCTCACCAGAGTTAAGAGAATTACCTCTTGAAGTTTGCAACTAATTAGCACTCAATGGCTGTCCAACTAGAATCAATTTACATCGTAAGCTACAAATATTTACTATTAGTCTCAATCCATGATATAAATTATCTTCAAACAGCTCGCAATGTGAATGTTCTAACAGTGTGACGGAGCCTCTGACCAGAAACCCGCGTTGATATGCGAGTTTACACGCCGGCAGGCACTCGCCCAATCCACGACCTAATGTGCGCCGTGATAGATGAAAATCCGACCCTCGGACAGGTGTGGACACAGGATACCCCGTAACCGCAATGTGCGTTCAAGATGTCGATGTTCAAAGCAGTATACAGTTCACATTAATTCATACAGTTGGTTGCACTCTTCATCGACACACGAGCCGAGTGATCCACCGCTCAAAGTTGCACGCCAATAATCCCATACATCAGTTACCCAAATGCATAGAACTAATGGTTAACGCTGCAGCCTAGGATGTTTATCGCCAAGCCAACGTACATGCAGTCCAGCACTAAGCCAGGCGCATGCCAGGCAGCAAACGCGTGAATGGAAAGCCAATCCGGATCGCTTCAACAGTGTGAAAGATTTGAAATAGGAACAATAACGGGGCGGATTTGCATACATATAGCAAACAATTCTCTTTGAACCTAGCACACAACAATACCGTCATGCACTGTCCCATCGTCCTTGGCAGATCAGGCAACCCGAAAGTCATGAGAACACCATCAAGGCATACGACAGGGTAGGTACTTCTAAAAAGTAAAACGAATGATAGGAAGTAATATGGATTGCTCACAAGTGAATTTGGTTATCCAAAACTGGCTAACTAACAAAATGACTATGACTAATACAGTCTAAATAATGGACTTCAGATTACTACCGAATTCAATATCTTGCGTTCTATATAGTTAAAATGTAGTTATAACAAATATCGTCATGTAAATATTCATTTGATATTGTCATTAACAAGATCAAAGAGTTCCGGTACATTTTGTTTTTAAACTCTTTTTTTTGTTTACAGAATACGATTATTCCATGACACATGGTAATGTTGGATTAATCAACTTAATACACACAATAAATCTTCTCTTGATAAGCCAACTTCAAGTATCATTTAGAATTAAAATCTAACATTGGTTATCATTCCATAAACTAATTTATACAAAAAAAGGGATAGTGAGTGAATCGACAAGATAATTTATTTAAAAAAACGAAGCAATGAGTAACAATATTATTTTTATCCGTATCTCATTGATGATATTAAATGAAAAACTGTACTATTGTAGTGAACTAAACATGAGTGGGGACAATCAAATGTAATTAAGCACAAATTACAGACTATATCACTAAATTCTGATAACCATACAATGAATAGTTAATTTGCAAAATAACAATCAATTGTCTGAATCTAAAACTGTTCCTTCTGCAAATGTCAGTCCTTCTTCTCTGATTATTATTGCTCATGCATTTTCGTACCGATAGCGTTTCATTCCTGTTCTTTCCTTATCGATCTTCTGCGAAAATACATTCTATGTCTGACCATCACCATACACTACTTATATGAGTATAAGTAGACCACACTATACTATAACACAAAATTGAATTGATTATGAAAATTTAAACCATTAGAAACTTATATGAGATCTAAAGGTACCATGGTTTCTATCAAACTGTGTATATTAATGAGAAGTTACAAACTGGAGAAACCAGATATTTTTTTATGTTATCCAGTTTTGAATATTTTCTTTAATTATCATTATTTTCAAAAGAACTTTTGATTTTGGTTTTATAAACTATATGACCTGTTTTATTTTTTTATGTTTTTTATTTTTAAGGTCGCGTGCCAATTTTGTAAATAGTTAATTCTATTTTGTATAATTAATCGATTTATATAACAGTAAATAAGGTGAAATAATGACACATTTAAAACAAACAAAATGAATTGAGTAATAGATAAATAAAAGAAGAGAAATGGGAAGTAAAATAAGTAAAGATTCATAAAAGTATTTTTGTCTTCTTTTTAATTTATTCAATCAATATTCGTGATAAAAAAAACTATTATTATTTATGAATATTGTTGAAATAAGTAAATAAAGTCATATTGATTTTTAAAAAAGAAAAAAATTTTGTTTTCATAGTTGAAATCATCAGTCAATTGAAACTAGACCACCATGGAAAACCTGGAAGCACTGGACGGCCGTTTCGTACTATTATGGGAATCCTCAGCAGTGCGAATCCACGATCTCGCCTCGCAAGATTCGAATCCAGGACCTACGGTTGCTCAAATTTCGTGGATTGGTTGAAATTAGACACTAACACCGTTGGATGCCGGCTCACTGGTCTATCGGTTAA
>NC_031496.1:17854458-17866982 GCF_000237925.1 Schistosoma mansoni
GATTCGCACTGCTGAGGATTCCCATAATAGGGCGAAACGGCCGTCCAGTGTTTTCAGGTTTTCCATGGTGGTCTAGCTTCAATTGACTCATGATTTCAACTATGAAAATACTGAAATGTCCACAAAAACCCCTTCTCAAAAAGAAAATAATTTGACAATTAGTTAATATAAATAGAAATTTTTTTAAATTTTCAGTGTGTACTAAGAAATGGTTTTATTATACTAAGAGAAAAGAATACAGTTGAATAAAACTTATGATACGGTGGTCAGAAATAAATTTCTATTGTGTTCATCAGTTATCATTAGGTGTACACTACAGAATCCACAAATACCAACAGGTGATAGAAGACAAAAAGAGGAAGCTACAAAAGATACTCATGTCAGAACATTTGGAAATCTTGACAACATCCATCAAGGTATCATGCATACGATACAGAGAACAAAGAAGAAACACCCTAAAGAAGAAACTAATCAAGATCTAAAAGCCATCTATGGAAGAGAACACAAATAACTGTGTGGTCAACTTGTTAAAACAACCACTAAGAATCATAGAAGAACACCTACTCTGAAAGGGATTAAACTACAATACAAGTGACGCCTCAAAACTAGAACTCTTCGCAGTACTAGAGTAATCATTTAAAACTTCAGGAATAAGTGAGGAAACTCAACATGAATTAAGACAAACTATAGTACCACTAACTCGACAGATGAAAGACAATACCTAACTAGCTTCACAAGAACAAGAAAGCTTTAAAGAAACAAAGTAGAAGAAATGAATTTCATTTATTTTTATGATGTAAAGTAACTGCTTAACCAGTGATATTTAGTATTCATCTGTTTTGATAAGATTTTATATTTAAGAAATTATTTTATTTACTTAAGATAGTAAGTTAATTAATTATATCATATCAAACTGTATTAGTGGTTCGATAGTTTTAACTCATATAAGAGATGTTATAGATAATGAGAAAATGTTATTTGTAAAATGTTCTAAATCAAAGGTTATCCATTCTATTTGATAAAAAGAAATCTGCTTTATTCAGGGGTGTATGTTATTTTTTTCTATTTACTTCTAATGGAGAGTTATTGTTCAGTCGATTTGATTTATTAATCAACTTATCTATTTGTTTATTCATTTACCATAATAACAAAAGAAAATAGACAGAACTATAATGAATAATTTCAAGGAATTTTATCATTGAACCAAGAAAAGAGATGAACTAAATAAGTCAGTGAAAAATGTCTTCTTCATTTGAACTAATCACCTTTAGATTGGATGGATTCTTTAAAAGGAATATAAACCAGCCTAGTCATGAAAATACATTCACTGAAATCAATATTATGTAATATAAAAGTTTAGAAAAACTACTATGTGTAAAATCAAAAATGTTGTGTTAAATCATGAAAATCCACATACCAACAATTTCATGTGTTCAATATGAAATGTAAAACTATTCATATGATAACCTAAAATGATAAGGGAAAATTCACCAAGTGGAAAAACATCGTTCCATCCTACAAAAGCTAAAAAAAAGTAGAAATAACAATAAAACAAAAGAATGAATAGCTAGGTAAAGAAGAAATCCTGGTTTATCAATGTAGATGCTTAACCACTTTTTTTCAATCATGTCTCAATGAAATTTTATGATGTAAATAATTTGGGAACTAACTCAAATAGTTGTATAGTGTAGTGCATTATTGATTTAGATACTTTGTATTTAAAAAAGTAATATATCTTTATCAAAAAATTATATTATCAATTCAGACTAATCGTGATGGATCTTTCAGTGGTATAATAATTATATTCAGTGAGATTTTAAGAAGGAAATGTATATTAATAGTTGAAGCTCATATTCACTCGTGGTTGAATTTGACTCATAATGAGTATCAAATACCAGAGAACACTAGATAATTACGTGATTCTTGTTAATAAATCTTGAACAATGAACATCCATAACGTTGCTGTAACTAATAAAATTCAACTTTGTGGATACTGAAACAGATTTGGCAAGAGAAATTTGATTATGGTCACTTTATATCACATATTGATTAGACACAAATAGATGTAGATATTTCATGCAATTAGTTTCCCTTTATGAATTTAAATAATTCCAAAACAAATATTGATGCGGAATAATATGAATTCATTATACTTTTCCCGTCAGCTGGGTGATGTAATAGTTGGATGGAGTTCAAAGACAGATAAGGTAAATTGTGTGATAATTTTACAGGTAATAAAGTATTCATTGTGGTTTAAGAATTAGGTAATGGAAGAGGAATATAATACAAAACGAGAAACCAAGAAATATAATGAATTCATATTGTTCTGCATCAATATTTGTTCTGGCTTTATATAGATTTAGATAGTTGAGTTTTGACCTAATACAATCATCCTTATTGAAATAACTCAAAGTCTTAAATTCAGTTCCTATCAAATATCCTGGCTTGTATTGTTAAGCGTATACACACTAAAAAAACAGACTTCTTTTCAGATTTGATTATCTTTTTTTCCGTGTTTCTTTGTAGCTGAAGCTAATTCATTATCGTAAATTAATCAATCAATCATTAAAAAATGTATGAAGATTTCTTTTCGTAACTATTTTTTTAAATATTTCTTATCCAGAATTGATTGCTCTATTGTAATGGAAGAATGTTTTACAATAATAGAAAATTCATTTTTATTGTCGTTTGTTGATTTATTGTCTAAACCATTTGATGTTCACATTAACTGAGATAAATTATTGTCCAGTGGATCAGATTATCTATATCAATTGTTGAATAAATGTTACTTTACAAGAACTTTTGTCTAAATGAGAGCGAATAGTTTCACAGTATTTGGGCGCCGAGTTGATGTAAGACATTAAATAGGAATAATATATTTGTAAAATCTCAGCGAATGAATTTGAAGTAAATCCAACGTTTGGCCTGGCAATCTGGTCCAAGTTTTTTCAAGAAATTATGTTACTTTATTATTACAATCAATCAGAATTACAATAACTAAATTTGATATAAAAACATATTTATGAATTCAGTAAAGAGAAATGATTACGTAATTGAAATTGGAGTTTATAAGCACTTAAATATAATCTTAGATATTCATATAAATTATTTTGAATTCATCCATCAGACACATGTAATGAAAGTTACATTGACATTACAAGTTCTTACATAAAATATTATGATACAACATAAAAATTTACATTTTATATTCTTGTTGTGGTGGGCGGTGTCTAAAATCTGATACTGATACACAGTGTGCTAGGCGCTAACCCCTCAATTGACTACTTGAGCGAGAACACAAGAGTGAGTGAGGAAGAGTATTGGATTACCGAATAAAGTGCACAAATACCCATTCATATATATATCGCTCTAATCCTTAGGAAATTGATCCATTTCTTAACCAATGAAATGTACTTATCCCGTTAGGTCACTTCCGATTAACTTTCTATATCAATTTGTTACGCAATAAAACTACAGTAAACCTAAGAATAACTATTGATATTAGTTTTAAAAGTTTTAAATCAGAACATAAATAGTTTAATCACCTTCTCAAAGTATCATTCTTGGAAAGAAGGAGCTATTTGTAGATTTCACTAATAAGAAATACTTCAGATGTTAAAAAAAAAAGCTCATTCTCATTTGCATCAAATTCATAATCAAGTTAAGTGAAACATGAGTTATTTGCTTTCTACTAAAAATCAACCTTGTCATTATTTAAAGAGATTAATCGACTTCAAGTAAATTTATTTCCGTTGAGTAACTACGGGTTCACAACTATATTTTCTCATATTTTATGTATCATCATATTCTCGTAACATTCTATCAAATGTGGTTTCATATATTTAATAAATTAAAATGCACCTATTAAAGTTATTAACAGGAAAATGTAAAAGTTGGTTGTGAGAGATTGAAACTAGTTCACGTAAAATTTAAAACCAGATAACACAACAATGATATTTTGTTCTATTATGAGAATCCCCAGCGGTGTCTACCAATATACTAACTAGGAATCAGATCGAGGACAATAATCAATCAACCGAGTGATTGACCATTATACCACTAGGTTAGAAGCCTAACGGTGAATATTTCCAACATTAATTAATCTGTGATAAAACGAAACGATCATCGGAAGTCCACCTAACAACCTAATGGTAAGGCGTTTAACAGGAGACTTAAAATTTCTGGGTTGGAAAATTGGCAGGGTTGAAGGTACATCCTGTGAAAGAGTTCTCTAGTATGACAAAACATCTGTTTGGTACTCCTTAGTCCTAAGTTATATTTCAGCTGATGTCATCCCGTGATGAATACCATATACGACCAGTGCTAATTTTCAAAAGGCGTAACCATCACAAATAATAACAATAATCTTATGTTATGGTGTCTTTTTCATATTTTGGAAATGAATTTTTTTTTTCTTTTCAGTCTTATTTTGATAAAATAAAACATTGAGAAGAGAAAGCAATGTTGTTCCACCCCCCCCCCTAACCTAACAAAATAATACTTATATAACTTTTGTTTATCTTTAAAAGAAGCCTATTTAAATTATTTTGTCTTGCATAGAAATGTTCAAAACAATGTGTCATTTTATCCAGATTAATCTGGAAATTTGAAACGATATATTTGTCAATGAAAATTTTTTTACCTGTTTCTAGGCTTTTATGAGCTTGTTTGTTTGGTAAACACCTAAACAAAAAAAAATGAGGATAAATTCAAATGAGTGAATTTTGTTGTTAAATGCAAATATTTAATCATAATGACATAAATAAACAATTTTCAACTTACCTTTATAACCCAAAAAAATAAAGATTTTGTGATAAAGACTGGCTAATATTAGTTACTTTTAATAAGATATACCTCATACCATTGGTTTTGATAGATAACTAATAATAAAGATAATTGATTTAATAATGCTTAGTTTATATAGGGAAAGGTATCAAGATTTTAAAAAGTAATAAAAATCTTTCCTTTCATAGCACAGATTCAATAGTCATTGTCCGAAAATACACATCTTACCATATGATAACTATTTTTCTGTTTAGACTTAACTTAGAACTATCTTGGGACAGTGATTCGATGGAAAAAGAACTCGGGTTACAACTCATAGGTTACAGATTTAAATATTATGCTACCTATTTCCATTTGACCAGTCGAGTAGTATCATTATCTTACACAACAAATGTACAGTTTAGTGATCATGGATAGTTCACCACCTATGAGGACTGGAAGATTTGAATTCTAAAACGGCAGTTCACATGGTCTTCAGGATTCTGAGTCAATTCGAAATCAGACACATTTTACAGAAAACTATTATTATAATACATAGTAATATGAATATGAGTAGTTAAAAAAAAGAAATATGAGTCTTAGAAATTATTAAAGAAAAAAAGGTAAGGCAACGAACCTATTATGATAAACATTTGCTAATGAATTACTTCTCTTGACGTCATTGCACTATCTTATAGGCCAAAGCTCTAGATAACCGTCACACTAGATAGTCGTGTAAGTTAACTAAACTAGCTTAGTTTGGTCACCCGATAAGTATCTTATACAAACAAATAATACGAAAAATTCGATATTGTTTCAGTTCATTATATAATACTTAGCACCAATCAGCCATTAGAAATTGTTTGTTATTTAGTAGTGGATGTTTAGAAACTGTTAAACTTTCAGAACTATTCCTGGGAGAAAAATTATATATTTTACTGTGTGTTTAATATTTAGATTTCTTTTGTTGTAAGCTTTTATTCCATTCACCAACTGTTATTTTATATCTTCTTAACCATTACTAATTAATTATGGGCTTATTACGTAGATTTATCTCACTCATCGTTCGCATTTCTACATTTTATGATTTCATATTTGTGGTGTTGTGTGGTCAAGTAATTAAGTTATTTAATTTCATGAGTTTTTAAGCTGCAATAAACGAGAAAACAGAATGAAAACTAATGAACCTTTTAAATCTGCTCACTACCTTCTGATTAGACACTGAGTTGGAAGGAGCTCATGGATGAATAGGCATTAACATTCTACAGTCGTTGTCACAGGATGAAAGAAAAGTTCATTTATTTGATAGGTTAAAAGTGAATTATTTGATAAAGGAACTCTATAAGAAACTGCTTCTGATTTTTCAAGAAGCTCTATCACGCTTGCCCAAAATAAAGAATTTTTCATTCACTCCAAGAACTACCTAATTTCATACAACATTAATATGGTCTTGAGATTAACTACTTCTGATAATCATCCAACTTAAATTTCCTATCGATTACCTTCAACGATTAAATACTAATTTCACAATACACTGAAATCTTAGATAACAAAAATTTATTCATCGCCAAATTTCTGTTGATTTTGAAAATAAAACCGTACAAAATTGTTCACTACATTTCAGCAACTAATCACTATCTTTAAGTTAATTCTACTGAGGGAGTAAGTCAATTCAAAATCAGACATACTTTACAAACAACTATTATTTTAATATTTTCATAGTTGAAATCATGAGTCAATTGAAGTTAGACCACCATGGAAAACCTGGAAGCACTGGACGACCGTTTCGTCCTATTATGGGACTCCTCAGCAGTGCGCATCCAGGATCCCGCCTCGCGAGCGAGATTCGAACCCAGGACCTACCAGTCTCGCGTCAGAGCACTTAACCGATAGACCCCTTCTGATCTATTATTTTAATACATAGTAGTATGAATATGAGTAGTTAAAAAAAGAAACATGAGTCTTAGAAATTATTAAAGAAAAAAAGATGAAAATAATATTTTGCTAAAAAATAAACCTACACCTTCAATTATTAAACACGTATATAATAATGCTTTACTAATCAAACTATTTTTACCTACATAATAGTTTTTTTATTTTGTCTTCTATCAAAAAAAATCTTTTTTTCCCTAAATCTACTCAGTAACTGTTCGTGTTTTTATTTCGATTGATTGGTTGGTTAACAAAATCTTATTAACATAAACGAATATTTCCTACACATAAAGAACTGATTCTCAAGAACACTTGAATTAAATGATTTTATTCAATCGTGTACTAACATACCTGGTCCGTGGAATTCGATCAGTACTAAAGGATTATATAAATACAATATTAGCCATAATTTAGTGATCAATCAATTGTAAATAATTCAATCCTACCATAGATCAGTTGCGGCTGGAATACTTCAGTGCTATACATTAAGATCACGGAACTGAATGACCTGAGTTTGAATCCCACAGGTAGTGTACGTTCCTTCAATATTACAGGAACTTCTTTTTGACGAGTGCCGTTTAGCACGAAACCTCCCTGGAAAGTTTCCTGTCGACTACTTTTAACCATTTAACATAAGTAATTGATCAAATTCTTTGTTCCAGAAAAAGCTTGCTTTAATTATGTTCATTATCATCAGAATATGATTATTTTATGCAAAATTATGCACTACAAATTATTTTCCAATAGTTCAACAGGGAATAGCTTACAAAAATAGGCCGGTATTTAATCCAGAATAACTATATTCAGTGATCATAGACTGAGATTTATTTTCGGTTAGTTGTATGTAATCCAACTACAGATTAATTTTTCTTATTTATGGTATACTTCATAAAAAAGTGGCTTTCATTATTTTGAATAAACCTTACATTATGGACAGGTATCAATTAGGAAAGTATAAAGGATCTGTAAAATATTCGATTTCATATTTCTCTGGATATGACATATCCAGAACTGTTCACAAGCAAAGATTAATTATAATCCCAAACCAATCGCGACTGGGAAAACGATTTCAACGTCGCAGTAAACATACCGAAATAAGATGACAGTGTACGAAATGTAATTGATTTGCTATAAAACTTTTTTTTGTTAAGCGATCCACTCATTTGTAATAGTGAACATAAAATGGTTATAAAAAAGTACAAAATTAGAAGATACTTAATTACGACATGTGTTAAAGAAATAAGCCTACGAAAAGCGAAATAAATGGTGCTCCTATTAATAAACTGGTTAACTGAGACTAAAATAACTATTCTAGCCCCACTGACGGATAGGTAAAAATAGTCTGGCCAGATTTTATCAAGGTCACTTCAGTAGTTGTCTTTCCAGTTCTGCAGTGCAATGCTACTTAACTGCGTTCACATATTACCTTACTGGTATTGTAGTGCCGCGATTCGTTAATCGTTTACTTCGATAACCGTTATAATTCTAATCTTAACGGTGCGTAAAATCAGAAGACAAAGGATAGCAGCAACTACAGTTTATTGTCGAATAACTCAGGTTAGAAAGCTAACAACACCTGAGCGAATATGAACGAGCGAGTGAACGGCAAGCGAGAGAGCGAATGAACAGGCGAACAAGCGAAGGAAACGAACGAGGAGCAAGCGAGCAAATAGCAAGCAATTACATAGGCAATTTATAGTCAAATTTAATAAGGGCACAGCAAAGCAAAACAAAGGCTGATAATAATATTTGCGTGCGTACACATATGGGTGAGGAGTATGAGTCATCGAGTGATATTCAAGCAGTCAACATTTCGGATAGAGTGTCATGTGCTTTAGTGGTATAGCAGTGCAAAGAATATGCAAATTGTTACTATCCAAATGACGATGTCTGTTAAGTAAGTTATAAAAAGGGCTTAACCAAAATTGGCTATAATCGAAATTGATTGTAGGATGGTTGCTATAGTATATCTTTTACCCTGTGAACTATCATGTGACTAAATCGCCAAACAGGACATCGGTTTGTATGACCTTGGAACTGCGTCAAACCAATAACGCGTTAACTAATACGAGAAGCCCAGAATCATCCCCAAGTCTTTATTGGTTCCTCTTGCCTAGACCTACCCATTTGGGTCTAGAACACAATCTCAATTTCCATTGTGTGAACCATATATTTCAGACATACGCAGTTTAAATACAAGCAAATCAGACGGCATCATACCATGAAATAGAAAATAACAATTATACAAGATCAAATCAAAAGTAGCTGTGAGTGTGAGAGACTGTTGTAGCATGCCCATTCAACTATTGTATTATTTGTGTGCTCTCTGTAATTTAGACATTTAATCCACTTTGTAAATTTATGTGTGAGTCTGATTGAGCGCATGTGTCTGCACATTAATCTTTGATCTGTTCTCTCATTGGTTGTAAGCAAAGACAATCAATAATTTATCCACAACCCATTAACACTCATAAATATATGCATTTTTAACACTCATTGACACACACGCTCCCTTGTTTTCCCGATGTGCTTGCTTTCTATACGCTTGCGGATTTTTACCGAACTTCAACAATAAACTATCTCTATAACTGGTGTTCAGGCTTTTGAATAATCTCGAGTAAACTCATAATTCTACTAGGAGATTTAGTCTGCATTAAATATTCAGTTAACGAGATATTATTTATTTATTGGAGTCAGATATAGAGGAATTAATCCCCTACACTGCAACTAATAAATTGGGAACAACTTAAGAATATTAGTTAATAGGTCAAATAAAATGTTATAATAAAAGGGACATAAATATTTATAATCCAGTTACTAAAGTTATGCAATAAAAATATATATAATATCAGTCCATGAATAATTCTTAGCAGTTGCCATTCGTTTATTCTCCATTATGATATAATACTTACACGAGATTCAATGCTAAACTTTTATGTTTCTTAGTAAGCATGATGCTCTTAGACTGGTAAATTTAAATCCAACTGCTCTTATTTTTGGATTCAGTCGTTTAATAATGTAACGTGATCATTGTTGAATCTTTTCTCGTTACATCTCGATTTCTAATGATCTTGATGAAATTACTGTGCAAAAAATAACTTAATAAAACTTCTTATCATCTGATGATAAAATTAATACTTTCAGTAAACACTTATTCCTTGAGAAAGCTTGGACCACATTGCCAGGCCAAACGTTGGATTTACTTCAAATTCATTCGCTGAGATTTTACAAATATATTATTCCTATTTAATGTCTTACATCAACTCGGCGCCCAAATACTGTGAAACTATTCGCACTAATTTAGACGAAAATTCTTATATACTTATTATTATCATTTTCTTCCCACCGATTAAATAATTATGGGGTACCGATCTTTTCTTAGTCTGTACACCTATTTCCTTATAGTATTACGAAATAACTGAGATAACACGTATTTAAAACAGAATGCATAGTGAATACAGTATATATATGCTTAAAATAATTAATAAGCAATATAATTTTATCTTGTTGAGATTGATATTGGCTATAGTAAATTAAAAGGATGAAGTCTGATCTATCTAACGGTAAACTATCACTGGTTCACATTCAATTGACTTGAAAATGAACAATGTAATTAAATTATTTTTCACTTTAATGATTGCAATTCATAGTGTTTTACTCGAGGGTATTTGATCATGAATGAAACTATAGTCTTATAAATTTATGTTATTCATATTGCATAATCAAATAATATCCTTCAGTGTATAGTAATAGAATTATTATTCTAATTAATTATGAACACTTTCTTATGAAGAAAATTATAATTTAAAATGAAAATTATACATTACATTTGCCTTTATTATGTAATTTATGTATATCATATAGCTATCTGTTTCCTCTTGCCTAGACCTACCCATTTGGGTCTAGAACACAATCTCAATTTCCATTGTGTGAACCATGTATTTCAAACATACGCAGTTCATATACAAGCAAATCAGACGGCATTATATATATATATATTAACCACCTGGATACATGAGAAATGAAGTTTATCACGAATACTACTTAACAAGAAAGTTTCCATTCTGAACTTTAATCTGCATAGTTTAATAATATTGATGATATTCAGTCTCAACTGCTCAATTATCAAACATGTTATTGAGTAGATCAGTAACTGAATTAGTTAATACATTAAACTTTATGTAATTGGATTGTAGGGTTCCAACCTTATTTCAATCCCATTTAGTTTTAGGAGTCTAAGAATGTCATAATTTTCACGTAAAAGAAAAATTGTCTCAGCTGAATAAAAATAAATTCTCCTTATTGTTTCTAATGAATGATTACCTTTTTTGGGGTATTCTATTTTTATGTGTATAGTTATCTATTCTATTATTTTATAATCTTATTGGTATGAAATTCACCATATAGATTTCTTTTTCCTTTAACAAAATACCATAAGTCTACTTTTGGTTATTTATTTAAACAAATGTATTATTTTTGTTGTTCTAACATTAAATAACAAGTTTCTATGGCCTTCAGGGAATACTGTATGATATGAAAATCTAATATTATCTTATTGTCAATATAAACAAGTGAGATTAAACAAAGAACCAATAATTTTTTTTCTTACCTTAGTTTTGTTTATAAGTAGTTGCTGCATATCTACACACACACACACACACACAAGAAAACCCCCCTCTCTTTCAAAGAGGTAGCAATACTCAAATAAAACTTTTTTTGAAAGATAAAAATACTTTTCTTCATTTTATTTCCTTCCTATAATACACAATCAAATGTTCTAGCTTAAGAATTTAAATATGTAGTTGGAATGCACAATATTAATCGAATGTTTGCCGTTTTGATTATTTACAATGTTGTTGTAAAAATTATAATCACTTCTAGAATTATTTTCCTAGGAAATTTCTTATTTACTTAGTTTCGTAAAACCAAGTCAATGAACTGTTAATAAACACTTATTCAATTTGAAGATGATTGTTTGATCGCAACATAGCATTATTTCAATAGTTATTTAGTCTTGTACTTCCGGATCGAAAACAAAACTAAAGTCATCACGTTTTGTGACTAGCAAGACGCCTTCATAGAATTTTGCTATCTATAAGCTCCACGATGAATTTAATGTGATTCAAGAGGGGAGGAATGATATATGATCAAGTTAGAAGTGAGGTAATTACTAGCCGATTATATTGGGTTGCCCTAAACCACAAAATTATCGTATTTGAACCTGTAGACGACAGCAGTATAGCATCCCGTTCCCAACGCCTCTACATAATCATCATCAAGTAGATAAAAAATATGTAGATTCGTGGTAATTGTTGAGTGCTACAGCTCGTATCAAAGACTGATTTATTTAATCTAAGAACCAACTATTCATAGTTTTGGAAATCTCAAGATTAGGCTGAATAAACAAATACAATGACAAGATTTCACTAATTCTATTTTACTATAAAAATCGTATTACTGAATTAAACAAGCTTCATATTGCACTTGGACATTCATTTAGAAATAAAAAGCAACACATTTCTTACCTTTACAGTGTTATTATGAAAGTTAGTGATAAGCGAGCTTCGCATGTCTGTTTAATATATCTTTAATTAACCGTGAATCATATGAAAATCCGCTCTCCGAGTTATGTGAGATAACTGATTAAAGAATTTGAGATGGTGGAGAAGATTTGTAGCTCAGGTGGGTGATTTTGATGGAGTTTTGTACTCTGAACTGGATGGTTTGGTCGTGGAGCTTTCATCGTCCTTCTGAACGACATCATCAACACAAACTTCGGGTAGAAGTGAAGTGTATGAATTTCTCCACATGTGCTGATGATGTCGTTC
>NC_031496.1:17867182-17947342 GCF_000237925.1 Schistosoma mansoni
AGGATCCCCAATCTAGGACAGACCTTTCCTCTCTGTATATATATATATATATATATATATATATATATATATATATATATATATATAGTATTCAGTAATCTCTTATCAACAGGTTGCTATGATATATATATGATAAAAAGTTTTTAAACAAAGCATTTGAGTATTCTTTTAATTGGATAGGCTATTGATTGACCTATAAAACATGCATTACCCAACTATTTCTGGTTCAAACAAATTCTAATCATGCTAACTTTTCTGTTTAAAAATTTTACTTATAAGCATATAATTACTAGGAAAAAAGACGTCCTACTAGATAGTTCAATCATTTGATCTCAATTCGTTTAATGCATTGTATTATATATATATATATATATATCAATGAACGATGTGTAACGATACAATGTTCCCAATCGGTTGCTGCTCATGAGACTAAATTGTTAATACAATGCATTAAACGAATTGAGATCAAATGATTAAACTATCTAGTAGGACATTTCCCTAATAAACTGAACAGCTAACGTATATTATCAAATTAACATTTTAAAAAGTCGTTCCAATTATAAATATATGTGGATACTATCTGATGAATAGTGAAAACGTTCTAAAATAAACAAATGTTAAACATCACTCCACCATTCATATCATATGATATACGAACCAGTTTAAAATGGTACTGTTAGATGAAAGTGATAATGATAATAAATTTACTTATCACTAAGAATTAATTCAAATCATAAGCATTATCAGCACCATCATTGTTATTATTGAAGTAATAGTTCTCTCTACTTAAATAATTTGTTGATCAAGTTACAGTTGACTCGACAAGGATATTACCATATTGTCAGTTGCTCAGAGTTTTACAGCATATCCAATTGTAAAAAATTTTCGGCATAAATTTTAAAGTTTAGGAAACTGCTATCAGATGAATAAATTTCTCTAGTATCTAAATCAATTTCATAAGATTTAAAATAATGAAATCTGCTTTATATGCCAAATAAGAATTTACCTATTGATCATCAATTGATAAAACCCCTCACAGCTCTATAAAAAGCGACTCAGCTATGGAAAAAAATGAACATATCATTCACCCCTAAACTTCTAATATATTAATCTTACTTCCGATTACCTTTGTAAACTGTGCAGAACTTGAGAATGTTAACCTGACGTGCCACCTACTGAAGTTGACGTCTTAGCAGATGTCTGTATTGACAAATTTTCCAATGTTGTTCAAGATAACATTGAGATACTACTAGATTTTTACTTCTACTTAAGTTTATTCTGATAATTTGGAAAGCAAGACTTATAAAAACCCAGTTCTATTGGTTGTTTCACGACTGTTTTTAATCCTTAGCTAGTTATGGTATGCCCTTAAAATAATTTACAAATTAATCACTTGATTTCTCCATGATATGATTAGTCAACCAGTATTAACCTTTCCCACCATCTATATGATTTTCAGTTCAATTTTGGGCAACTAAACCTTACCAAAACATAAACGTACTGCAGTGATACCCTTACCATACGTACATTTGTCGGATTATTTTCCGCTCTTAGAAAGAGTTGGCTGCATATTCGACTTTACTGAGTGAACGAACAAAGATTATGCTGTCCCTCATCAATAATCATATCCCGACTATTTTTCTTACTTTGCGTAACTCTCCACTAGGCTTTGTTTCTATAATCGAACCTCATTATCCCATAAATACGATCGACATTATAATCACATAGAGTTGTATAGACTGAACTTCTAGGAATGTAAATAATTAGTAACCAATAAACATTGCATCACTGGTTCTCAGATTTTTACCCCCGGAATTTGTAAGTATCTTAGTACACACGCCACTTCTGTTAATGTTATATCAACTACTGAAGTCAGCCTAATGAAACTACATTGCACTACTTGCCAGCTATCAGTAGTATAGATACTAATGGAAAAAATATCTCAGAGAGCAATGTCGGATTGTATAAATCTGACGTGGCTTAATGTCTTTACCAGTCACTTGACTAATCCTTTACAAAACCCAGGCGTGAAAATGCTCGAGGGGATAAAATACGGCACTCGCTAGTTAATAATAATTAAAAATAAATTAAATGAACACTGAGATAGACCTACATAGTTTAATGACTTTTTTGTATATAGTATTGACTTAAAATTAACGAAACCTGATCTAAAAATAAGTACATAGGATTGCTAAAAATACAATCCATGTACATAATTTTAATTTATCGGAAACGGAAGTAACAGTGAAATTACCGTAAAAGATTGAAATTCAAGTTACTGCATCAAAGTCTATTCATCAAACAGGTTCCAACGCCGTATTAGAATAGAAGCTCCAATTAAACACCTAAACGGAATTCATGGATTTAGAACATGAACACACCTGGTAAGTTAAGTTCTCATAATTATGAATACTCACCAAATCACTTCGAATATTAAGCAATGATTTCATTGCTTAAGTGAGATTTTTTCTGCCATTGAAACTTTTGCCCCGCTCAGTGAATCTCTGTGGTTACTACTCGAACGATCAGTTCCGTAAACCTACACTCCATGAAGAATCCTTTCTCAACTAACTTGTAAGCAGGTATTTCACCCAGTACTTATACGGATCGACTGAAGTTCTAAGTAGTGAGCAGAAAATCCAGGTTTGGTGTCTAAATAGCATGATGCTATACAATAAACCCGGTCCTGGGTCCAACCGCATGTAGGGTTGCGAGTGAGCATACTTAGGTAGTCATATATTAGAGGCAATTTAATGATTTGATTTTCGTTGTTTCCAGTAATGGCAAAGATTATCGTTGAACTAGACTACTTTGAAATCTAACTACCATGACTTGCATTCCAAAGTGCAAAAAACGATGAATGGTATGCCCCAACGTTACACATTCTCGAACGTCAATGTTCCGACAAAACCTAGAAATCAAAAGGCATCTCAACTGATAATCCCCTGAGTGCCTTCAAGGTAAAGAACGCTTCTTATATCGAATTCTCCTATAAACAAAAAACCGTATAAACCTTGCCTTTTAGTGGTCTCCATGTTTTTGATGTAATGGAATTAGTGAAAGCTATTCGGAAACGATGTGTAATAACTTATCAAGCATACAATTCATGGCAAACAGGAAATAATCAAAACAGTCAGAATGAGTAAATGCACCATTTAAATATGGTTTAAGATAGAATGAACTTAATATGCATAAATCTCATGTTAATAAAGATAATGGGGCCAGAACACTTAAGAAAGTAAAGTGCCTGTGGTTTCCACAGGGTGTAACAAATCTAATACTCAACAAAATTAACAACTGTCAATATAACACGACTATGTACTGATAGAACTGACCACCTACCTATATATATACGAAGGTCAAATCGTATTTCAAAGCATTTTACTAAATTCGGGAATATTACTCATATAATTGAGTCTCGAAATGACAAAATTGGCATATACTATATCGTTTGTTCATCTTCAAGATAGCTAATTAACAAAACAGTAAGAATAATACCCTTAATCCGGAAAGGAATTATGGAAACAAAGCAGGAACATAATCTTGTGACCCACAAAACAACCTTTTAGTTGATAGCAATAAATGCCTCTACTAAGATTAAAATGATGGAAAAAAACGGGAGGTTGAAGAAAACATGTACAAAATCTCCTTGTTCGGCCAAGAGAAGTATAAGGAATGCAAAACAAATGTTAGTGCAACAGTATAGAACTAAATTTCATATTTTCCAGTACAAATATCGCTGCCTCTAGTTTGTGATCTTTGATCAGAAACAGGTTGAAAGTAGATTGTGTCTTCTAATTCTAAACGCTCTTTAATTCGCCTTCCAATGCTTAGGATAGTTTCTTCTTCATTGTCACTAGTTAGCCAAACTGAAAGCTTGCTACCCCGAGACCGTGGTTGGAACACCGCTCCACATATCTGTCTATCTTCTTCATCCGTATCCCAGTCGGAACCGATCAGAAGCATCAACAATTCATCCCATAAACTGAAATGGAAGATATAAACATTCTATGTAAAAATTGTCAACATTTAAACGAAAAGATAAACTTCTTAGAAAACAAAACTCAGTAAAATGCATCAAAATAGAAACTAACAACGCCTTCTGACAAATCTGGGATAGTAAAGCAACAGGACTAGAGAGCATACCGGCTGAAGTATTAAAGTCATACATCGAGGCGGTTTCAATGATAATCTACGTTCTCCTTAGATAGATTTGAGAGGAAGAACAAGTACCAACAGACAGGCAAAAGGCATACCTCTTCAAGATACCGATGAAAGACTTGAGTGAGTGTGAAAAGTAGAAAGGTATTACAGGCAGTTTTCAAATGTTGCTGAACTTAATGAAAGATCCAGTAGACTTTTAACTCAATGATAAGCGAGCTGGCTTTCGTAAGAATCGATTGCACCGCTGCGGATTACTGTTTAGGAATTGTTTGAATGTAACTCATCACTATACATCAACTTCCCTGATTATGAAAAAGCATTCGACAGGTGAAATAGAAAAACACCGGAATCTTTTTCATCAGTATGAAGTATCTGAGATTATCAACATACGAAACTCCCACAAGGAACTGAAGTACAAGGTTGAGTATGGATGGCAGCTTGCGGTGAATATCAGTATCAGGCATGCGCAGCAACATATGCAGACGAAGACGACTAGAGGCTTTCAAAGAAGTAGACTTCAAAAAATTCAAAAGCAAAAAAGCAAGATCATGAAATACAACATAGCGAGCAGCACAAAAATCAAACTTGATGGTGAAGCTCCCGAAGAAGTGGAGAATTTTACTTGCCTGGGCACCATTACCGATGAAGATGGATCTCACGTAGATTTTAAAGAGAGGATTGGCAGTGCAAAAGCAGCGTCTCTTTAGTTCAAGAACATCTGGAACTCGAAGGAACTTTCACCCAAGACTTAAGTCGGAATTTTTAGAACTTTAAAATTTTTTTGTATGGAGCTGGAATTTGAAGAACTACCACCATCATCAGGAAGCACAGGTATTTATGAACAGACGCCCACGCAAAACCCTTCTGCCAGAGACAAGCAGCAATAACCTACTGTAATAGGGAACAAACTGATTGTCACTTGAGCAAGAGGATTAAGAAAACATGCTGGAGTACACATCCTGTGGAAACTATCAAACCACATCACATGGCAAACCCTGACTTGGAATCCTCAAGAGAAAAGAAAAAGACACATGTGATCTGGAGTCGGGTGTACATATTTAGACCACGAATAGCATTTATCAACAATTGTACACGAGAGCCTAAGAAAGAAGTGCTTATAGATTCATGATCAGATGTCTTTACTCCTAGGTGTGTAGCAGACCTAATCTAGTATTTTGCCGACCCACAAAAAAATCTCGATTTTAACAAGCATGGCACAATCCGAAGCATTTATAATTCGATGAGTTCAGTGGCTTACAGGTGTGTTCACAAGGCGTCTGCAATCGCATTGCTTATTATGCATCTGTCGAATCGAAATAATTTTTGTCGTGCCGATTTCCGTGGAAAATATTGACTACGTTTGTCTTAAGGAAAAAAACAAGATTCCTGGAACGGACCGTATTCGCATTAATTGTCAATGACTGAAAAATGATTACGTGGAAACTTGGCGCCAAATAGAGAGATCGATGGCTAGACAATATGCCAGATTTCCGAGTATCACCTGAGAAATATTCGATTTGAAACGATGTACGACTACGCTAGGTAACGCTGCTGATTAACTAGGTAGGATGAAACTGGCTCTCTACAGAAACAAGAATACAAGTTGTTAATCGTTAGGTAGAAATGTTGGCAGTGACGAAAAATCTGGCTGAGAAGGCAATGCAAGATATGGTCATAAAGGAGTAGAGATTTCTGACCTTAGTTCTTAAAAAACCACCAACATATCTTGGGAATCTTGGTAAGTGCTTGATTTTCAGCTAGTTTGCAAACTAGTGTTTAGAATAAACTTGACAAGAGAATTAGAACGCGATCAGAAACATAAGCAGTATAGCAAAATGGCGCACATCACTGACGACTCGGAACAGGTAACCTCGTGAGAAAAAAAGTGTGGTAGTAACTCTTCCTGGGAACGATGTAGTAATGATAATGAGGCGAAAACCAAACTCAATGATACAGCGCTGAATGTCACATATGGTCAGTCAGTTAAGTTCATACAAATGTGATTTACCCAGATGGGAAGTATGGATTTATGTGCACAGCCATGAGTCACAACTTAGTCGCGTGAAGGCTAGTAAAACCAACCAGTAGCCCCAAACTGAAAGGAGGGTGTTAACTTGAAGTAGGTAAGCATAAGTGACAAGGACAAGTGTCCGGAACATGGCTCTACATGGTTAAGAACTTCGTTTTTGCTGACTACAAGCTAATGATTGGCATCTGCACATGTGGATTCTGCAGAAAAACTGAGGTCAAAATGAAAGGGGAAAGGTTTGTCGTGACATGGGTATTATTTATCTGGAATCACATACGAATTGGCAGGTCGATATAGGAAACTGTTCTGTGTTCTACGTGTTATCTGGTAAGCATACTGACCTAGAGGGAAAATGTTGGAAGATAAGTGAAATAAACTACATTATTGCAATGAACCAATACCTAATATCGATAGAAATTCGGCCCTCATGTGCAGTTTAGTAAAAAATTACAGGGAAAAATGGAGAGAAATAACCGACTTACAAGTCGACGTCTTGTCGTGCAGTAACATTGATTAGCCAACGTCCCCCATTTTCATTTTTCGGATCCTCCCACTTCGGCATAATATCAGATTTGAACATATACAAATCTTTGCCATAAGTTATCTCTCTCGGTCTAACCGTATGAGTGAGTACGCTCCAGAAGTCCTCAATAGTGCTGAAAGTTGCCACCTTTTCTAGACATTCATCCCAATCGAGTGCCTTTCTGAACTGGAACAAATAATAAGACCACCTAAACAACCATCTAACTAAGATTTTATTTTTTATTACGAGTCTTGGAGTGGATGTGGACGCGGCTTCTCCTCTTCCTTTTCTTTCTCGTCCTTAACGCGTTGTTCACTCTCAACAGCCGTCATCCAAAACGTGCGTAGGCTAAGCTTCAAAGTTCACTTGTACTAACAACCCAAGTAGTATTCAATAGTGAAACTGAACAACTTACAATTTCAGGTGAGGCTTCGTGAACAGAGGAAATTTTTTCTACTACAGCAAGGTTGTAACGGACCATATTATGATACTGATTGGTTCGTTCGTTCGATTTTTATTTATGTCTATGGTTATCTTTCTCTCAACTCCATTAGATAGGTCTCCAACCAATCTACGAAGAGGCATTCGAATAGATTCCGTGACTAAATAATGCACGAAATTCCTGGACAATGATCAGAATTGTTGGAAAAATACAAGAATTACTGGAATGGAGGTTGAAATTTTCGCATCTTGGTGAATATCGCATTGACTTTGTAGCTGTAAATAATTCCCTAAAATCAATAGCATTTTAAGTGTTCGACATTGGATGCTGACTACATTAGTTTTAGTGGACTTGTTTAGCTGAAGGCGTTCGACCATGCATTCGCACCAGATCACGTCACAGCACGGCGTGGGAAACATCCCCTACAATCATTAGCCAGATTAGATCAATCGCTTCTCGATATATTGATAACGCATCAAATATATCTTCCAACCTCTTCGCTCCTGACTTCTGATTTTAACTGGGTGGACACGATTCGACTATAGAAGGTGTTACTGGCAAAGAGTTTTCAAACTACAATACTGGTGGTATCTTCAGTGGTGAGATCGACGTGATCTGATACACCAAACGATAAACTGTAAGTCTGTTCCTTTATGGAACTTCATTAATCATTGTTTTGCTTTATTTGACTTTTATATATGGTGATATTTTTTTCGAGTTTTCGGATATACTTAAATTATTTATTTTTCGTTCATTATAATACTTGATTTTTCACTATGACGGAACAGACACCAAAAGTATTTAAGTTAAAGACTATCCCCCCACCCTCGATTCAGTTAACGTCTTTTTGGCCGGAAAATATCGAAGCCTGGTTCTGCTACGTAGAAGCTGATTTTGCGGGCACGGCATTACGGACTCACCCACACAGTTCCTCGCGGTTGTTAAGTCACTATCGTGCGAATTTAACAGGTACGTCACACCTAGTATGTTTACTAGTGATGTTTCGGAACCTTACGAAACGCTAAACCGATCGATTCTGGGACGTGGAGATCTAACCGATCGACATAGGTTAGACCAACTCCTCAATAGCATCGACTTGCAAGATGGTTCTGCGACAAACATGTTGCTAAGGATGAGAGAAGTTATCCGCCGACGAACTTTCGATGGTGGCCTATTCAAACAACTTTTCGTGTCTAAACTTCCTCAACAGGTGCAAACAGTTCTCGTCTCGTTTCAAAACAACGCCGTAGACGAACTGGCTGCATCTGCTGACCGCATTTTAGAAATCGCAAAATCTACTAATGCCGAGGTCTTTTCAGTCAAAGAAAAACATCAAACGACCCCGAATGACATCACGGAACTATGTCATACACTGACACGCTATCTTCGATTTCGTAATGACCGTAGACGGTCACAAACCTCGCGAAGAAGCGTTTCACGTAGGCGATCTCTGTCGGGACCACGAGAAACGGATAACCCCGACTGATGTTAGTATCATAACCAATATGGGAAGTCTTCTAGAAATTGCAGAAAACCATGAGATTATCCGACCTCAAAATTGAGTGACACGAAAAACAGTTCGGGAAACTTCCCAGACGACACGCGTTAACGGCAACCGTAGCCGGCGAACATAGCCGTCTCTTACACGTCACGGATGTGACTACGAAGGTTCGCTACCTCGTCGTTACTGGCACAGAAGTTAGCGTTCTTCCTGCGACTTCTAACGACAGGCTTCACGAGTTTGTTTTAAGCTTACAGGCGGTAAATGGAAAACCGATCGCCACATATGGGAAGAGGTACGTTTACCTTAACGTGGGTTTACGCAAACCCATCCACTGGATTTTCGTGGTCGCAGATGTTTCTATGCCAATCATTGGTATAGACCTGTTACAATAACACAATCTACTCTTCAAGACACACGCAAACGAAGGTTAATAGATGGAAACACTAAGTTATCTGTTTGCGTAACTCCTCTTTCTGATTGCAGATTATCTCCAGTCCCAATTAAGCACGCCATAGACCCCTTATATCAACCATTACTCGATAAATATTCTGGGAAATATCAACCGCAACCGAAATTTCCGTGTGTAACCAGCAATGTTACACATCACATCTCGACTACAGGACCACCTGTATTCTCAAAAGCACTCCGACTGGCTCCCGAAAAGCTTGGGTTGGCTAAAAACGAATTCCACCACATGATAGACTTAGGAAAAATTCGACCGTCAAATAGCCCATGGTCATCTCCCTTGCACATGGTCCCTAAAAAGGACAGCAATGATTGGCGTCCAACTGGTGATTATCGGCGTCTGAATGTCAAAACCATTCCCGATCGTTACCCGTTGCCTCACATTCACGATTTGACAGCTACCTTGAAAGATAAAACTGTCTTTTGGTTGAAGCTTATAACCAAATCCCTAAGGCTACTGAGGATAATCCAAAAGCCGCTATCATAGCAGCATCTGGACATTGTTTCCGAACGACTCCAGAGGCATGGTATTACTGTAAACATTCAGAAATCCCGACTCGGAACCGACTCCTTAGATTTCACCACTTTTCACCACTTTTAGTATCCTTATTTTAACTATTGCTATTCATCAGAAATTCTTATCATCAAGCTTATGTGAAACTTGGTAATTTGGAATGATGAGGATTCGTGTACAATATAGAAGAATTAATACTAATAGTAAGGTGAGGAAAAAATAAGGACAAGAAGTGGGAAAGTTGGAGGTGTTTAATAATTAATAACCTAAATAAAAGAAAATATACCCAAGTGTTTAGAATAAAAAACAATAAAATACTTAATATTTCCTAGGATACACTATTGATGCTCAAGACATCCGACCTCTAAGAAGCAAAGTGGCGATCATTCTGGATTACCCAGAGCCGATCAAAATTAAGCAGTTGCGCACGTTTAACGGCCTTGTAAGTTTCCATAGACGGTTCATACCGGAATGCGCATCTCTTATGAAACCGTTAACCGACCAACTTCGTAGAAATGCGAAATCAATTAATGTAGACGACACCGTGAGGAAAGCATTCTCCACAATTAAGGAACTCATCGCAAAGACAACCCTGTCCGCACATCAGGACACTCAAGCGCCCACTAGTATCGCCGTAGACGCATCCGACTAAGCAATCTTGGCTCAAATCATTTTTAGAAGAACGTAGTCAAATTGTCCGCTTTGGATCTTGCTACTCCAAACCTGTGAATGTAACCAGTGGGGTTATACAAGGAAGTGTAATTGGTCCATTGCTATTTCTCCTTTTTATCAATGACGTTTGCTCCCTCTTTCAATATGGTAAACCTTTTCTTTTTGCCGATGATCTAAAAGTGGTTTATTCATTCTCATCTCCCACCAAAGAAAGCTATATTTCAACGGTAATCCAAGAAGAAATAAACAAGTTGTACGAATGGACTATTTCATGGAATTTGCCACTTAATTTTGACAAAAGTGGATTTATTAACATTGGCCGCTGCCTTAACCTAAATCTGCCTTTACACAAACATATACTGAAACCTCTTAACACTTTTCGTGACTTGGGTTTAAGATATAGCGACAGTTTGAACTTTTCTGAACACATTGCATCTCAAGTATCCAAAGCTAGAAAGTTCATCGGATTCATAATGATTAATTTCAATAATACTGAATCGAGATTATTATTATACAGAAAATGTATCTTACCCATTCTTGAATATGGTATTTTAGTTTATAGTAATTGCAGGCATAATGACCTGATTAAAATTGAAGGTGTTCAAAGAAGGTTCACCAAAGCTATTTTGGGGTATTCTGACAACAAAGACTATCACCAAAGATGTCAACAACTCAAACTAGAATCTCTCTGGATCAGGCGTATCAAATTAAATCTTATCTTTCTCTACCGGCTTCTTAACGGTATTTCTTACTCTTCGCTATCTACCCCATCATACTCTATGATACCGTCCCACAATCTACGCAATAAGGAAAATATTGTAGCGATTCCAAAAATCCACACAAATTTACGCCAGAATTTTTTCGTTATTCGCTACTCAACCATGTGGGATAGACTGCCAGTGAACATCCGATGCAGTGAAACTACAGCCCGGTTCCGAAGTCTTCTTGATGATTTTCTTTCCGAAAGTGGATTGTGTCACCTACTGAATATCAACATGCTTAACAATGATATATACAAAAAAGGTCCGTCATCTATCGAACTAACTGAAGAGCAAAGTGAAACCTTTGAAACTTTTCATGCCTATTTCATTTCATTTTTATTCATCCTAATATATGATGTCTGCTTATGTTCGTATATATAATTATTACTGTTATTATTATCATTATTGGTCCCCCGACACGTGAGATATTCTTTTCATCTCTTCTTGTCCTTCTAAACATATTTTATTCCTAAACATCCAAAGTCTACAACTAAAAAAACCCTATGTTACACCTGACAAATAAATTCTGAGATTTTTATTTTTATTTGATAATCTTCACAACATATATGTATAACATATATAAATTTATATTTGATTATCCTTTGCAATTAATTGTGACTGTCATAGAATCATTCTAAATTACCATTTCACTAATGTTTATACTAATACCCGGTTTCACCCTGTGTACGGTCACATAAATTTACACGTATTTATCCGAGTGCAGTAAAGGTTTGTTACTATTGTTACTATTATTGTTATTATTTATTTATTTTTTTATGATTTTCCTTATTTATTCATTATTATTTTTTAAATTATTCGTTTATCTCAAAAGTCTATAACCATTACACTATTATGATTTTGGTTGGACCCTTTCACTATGTGTTCATTTCTTTTCTCTCTCTCCTTTACCATTATTATTTTGTTTCCTTCTAAATAAATATTATTATTAAGATTACGAAGTTTTGGATTAGGACAATAACATTATACATATCGATTATCTTTTGCACTTAATTGAAACTATCATAGCAACACCCCAAACTATGTCTGCACGCACAAACCCTTATTCTAACGCCATATCTTACCGCAATAATAAGCTATTTACTTATTAATTTATTCCGTTTTATTTTATTTTTATTACTCGTTTTGCTATGCATACATAGTTGTTTATTCTTGTTTTGCGTTAAGATATTTACGTATTCTGCGTTTCCTTTACTTCTATTTCCCTAGTTTCTTCCTTTTCTCCTTCAAAATCAATTTAGAATTCTTGCCAATTACGCAGAACCTGATTTATTATTTCTATTCTATCATTATTATTTTATTTTCCTTTACCTTCCTTTCTCAAACATGGCAAATGTAATGCTAACATTATTGAAAATTGTGTGTTATTGCATTTTTGAAGAAACCCGAAATGGTTTCTTCACTGTACTTATGTACCCATAAGATGTTTGTGGATAACAACAATAATAATAACCTTTAGGATTTTTCCCGAGATGGTTACTAGATACTGAATCGAGGTAGAGCACGTTCGGTAGGGAACTCCTAGCTATGTATTGTGCTGTACGGCATTTCCAACATTCCATTGAAGGAAGAGAATTCATACTCTTTACCGATCACAAATCTCTTTTCTTCTCTTTGAGCTCTTCCTCAGACAAGTACTCACCTCGAGAGTCTCGACAACCGGGCTACATTTCGCAGTTTACTTCAGATATACAACACATTTCTGGAGCAAACAATGTGGTTGTAGACGCCTTGTCTCGTATAAGTTCCTTGAACAGTTTCCATGGAATCGACCTTCCTAAACCCTCCCAGCTTCGAAAAGAAGACACTGATCTTCAGCACGATTTATCCTCAACAACCCTTAAACTGCACAGTAAACAGATGGAATCAGGTAAGGAAGCCTTACCATGTGACACATCTACAGGTAGGGATCGTCCAATCGTACAAAAACATTATCGACGCAACGTCTTCAATACGTTGCACAGTCTTTCTCATCCAGGTGTTCGTGTATCCATCAAGCTCATAGCAGAATGGTTTTGCTGGCCTGGTATGAATAAAGGCGTGAGGGAATAGGCACGCTCCTGTGTAAGCTGCCAAAAATCTAAGGTCATTCGACACAACAAATGTCCCTTATGCTCTTTCAAAACTCCTGATGCTCATTTCGAACATGTTCATCTGGATTTGGTAGGACCCTTATCAGATTCAAATGGATACTCATGTCTCTTAACCTGCGTAGACCGTTTCACTTGATGGACAGAAGCAGTACCTATTAAGGATATTACTGCTGAAACAGTGGTTCGCGCTTTCGTCGAACGATGGGTAGCAAATTTCGGCTGTCCTTCAACCATCACTACAGACCTCGGACACCAGTTCGAATCTGAACTTTTCCGTTGTCTGGCCTCACTATTAGGAATCACTTGCTTCCGAACGACCGCCTACCACCCACAAGCAAACGGGTTTGTAGAACGTTTTCACCGACAACTAAGTGCTTCTCTATCAGCTACAAACGTTTCACAGTGGGCAGACGCTCTTCCACTCATCTTACTAGGTATCCGCGGTGCAGTGAAAGCTGGCATTGGATACACTGCATTTCAACTCGTTTATGGAACACTCCAACTTCCAGGAGAATTCGTCGATCCTTTGTCTTCTTCAATGAACATGGATCTAAACTCTTACACGAGCGGGGTTACAAACGCAATGCGTTCATTTAAACCCTCTTACACTCGACCTCAATCAACTGATGTTCAACCTGAATTACGACATTGTACATATGTCTTCGTTTGTCGAGGCTCACATTGACGACCCCTCGAATCAGCATACGAAGGACCTTTCAAAGTTCTTCAACGTGAACCTAAGTACTATATAGTTGATAAGAACGGCAAGAACGATAGCATCAGTATAGATTGCTTCAAAGCAGCGTGCTTAGAAGGAAATCTTATCTACGTCGATTTTCCTTCAGTACAATCGAACGACACGGCTCCTACACTTGTAGTACCCCATTCGACAGCCGACACGCACATTGATACTTCATCAGCGTCTGAAAATAAACTTAAGACAAGGAGTTCTGGAAGAAGAATAAGATTTCCGGAACATTTAAACGACTAGTGCAGGTAGGACACAAACTTTATCCCGATTTTTCCTTGCATTGTATATCATAAAAAAATTTAATATGCTCATTTTCATATATTTATTCCCAAAAAAGGTTTTTTACTAATAAGCGTATATTTTAAAAAAACAACAAAAAAACAATTTTTTCAATCGCTTTTACGCTGTCGAAAGCGTATTAGTTTATATGCCTTTTTTCCGCTCATCTTGTGTCTTTACGCAAGTACGAGTGTATTTCGACATGCAGTCACACGTTCTATTTTTCTTTCTTTTCCAGGACGGCTGGAAAAGAACGATGAAGTTTATAAGAACCGAGATCTCTATTGTATTTTGTTTTAAGTTTTTTGTACCGAATTTCATGGCTCTTTATGGTAAGGAAAGACGACCAAACGCTGCTAAACATAGCAAGCTATCAGAAGAGTGTTTACCAATGGCAAACTCGTTGGGTTTTAACTTCTGGCTGGCCACGTCATAGGGTCATCACTACCTCACTAGGGCGAGTGATCTGCAGCTGTAAATAATTCCCTAAAATCAATAGCATTTTAAGTGTTCGACATTGGATGCTGACTACATTAGTTTTAGTGGACTTGTTTAGCTGAAGGCGTTCGACCATGCATTCGCACCAGATCACGTCACAGCACGGCGTGGGAAACATCCCCTACAATCATTAGCCAGATTAGATCAATCGCTTCTCGATATATTGATAACGCATCAAATATATCTTCCAACCTCTTCGCTCCTGACTTCTGATTTTAACTGGGTGGACACGATTCGACTATAGAAGGTGTTACTGGCAAAGAGTTTTCAAACTACAATGCTGGTAGTAGTTCAACTTCAATTTCTTATCAGTTTATAATGGATAGGAGGCTGAGCAGCCTTTCTAGTCCATTTGGTTTGCCTGTCTTTCCAGAATGTCAACAGATAGAACTCGGACCTCGTATTAATGTAAGACGTTTTACTGTTTGATCATTCGATTCGAGAGTCAAAATTCAACTGAAATGTAATTTGTCCTAGGCTTGTTGATTTTCTTGAAGTACCCTCGTAGGTCCTCTGTGTTAGAAGGCAGGAAAAATGATATCATATCGGATGCAAAACTATCATTAATTAGTTTGAAAATTATGATCAGGAACCTCTATTATCTTTATAAGACAAAGGAAATAGGTTTACTTTAATCAGTCTCTCGTCACATAGCACTCTATGATTCCAGTAATCAACCTAGTTGAGGTTCTTCGAACCTTTTATGACATTCCTTTACCTTTTCAAGACAGAGAATAGTCAGTTATGTCGATTGCTGAAGTTTGAGTTTAATGAACACTATATGTAAAGCAACAAGTATTTTTACATTTAAAAGGCAAAATATTAGGTGTTCGCCGAAGAGTTTTAAAAGGAAATTTAGCGGCAAACGCTTGGCTGTGCTTCGGTTTTAAAAAATTACTAATAATGACTCCGGTATCAGTGTGTGTCTTCATTACTTGCTTACTTCTGCCACGCCTCCTGGAGGAGCATGGGTTGTAATCCCATCACTCCACATTGCCTGTTGAATGATTTTTGTGCTTAAAATTAACACCTCGAGCTAAACCTGTAATAAATACCTACAACAACTGCCTAAAACTTTTTTCTGTCCCGTTTTGGTGGTGGGTGGTTATAGATTCTACAAACTGACCTCGAATCCTAGCCAAATTCTGTGTCATCCTGGAAGAATCCCTACCTTTTAAGAGGAATCACTGGGTGTTGATGTTTATCAAACTGAACCGAGACCATTACTGATACATGGCAGTTGAAGCTTAACTGTTTAAAGATGGTATTTGTGGTAGTCTGGTCATATCGGAATATATTAGGTGACTTTATGTTCTCTGAACGGGCTACAAGATTAGGATAGCCTTGAAGCCTGGTTAGGGTATTCAGGGCCAGAGCCATTATTTAGTATAGCTCCTACGAAAGACTATGTGAGTCGAGCAGTTGCATTCCCTTAGTTTACTCTGAACGAGTTAAACGTTCGTTCAAAAGACAGATAGGAATATCATTTCAATTACACTCTGAAATCTGCATGCCCTAGTACTAATATAGTCGACACATCTTGGGAAATATTTAGATCATGTACACCATTGATCGGGCAAAAGCAAGGTACCTGTATGCAACACCTTTAAATGAGGTCTCATAAAGCTAGAATATGAGGTTTGAAACAACTACCCGAATCGCTAAAAGGCTCTGTGTAGTTATTGTGGCAAGCTAAACCCCTCAACAACCTCTTTAATACGATGAACGACATTAGCCGAGAAATTAACCTATCAGAGTTAGATAGTTTATGAAGTTTGGGGCTATTAGAGATAAAATTCTGTTTCCTGTGTTCTAAACACTTATTTAAGTTGTGTCTCAGTAGTATGACTATAAAAATTTTTAACATTAATATACTCAAGTAGTTCAATGACCTTTCAGATTTTAGCCAAGCCCGTTTGAGCCAGCGTGTCTGGATTATCGTATAAATATTGGCAGAAATATTCAATTATTTCAACTGACACTCCCTCCAAGCGCGAATTGAGATATTGGCAGTCAGTTGATACCATATGCTACCTGCGATATCGATACATTCAGACAATCCCTGGGGCCCTCAGAAAGGGTTCAGTCAATTACGAGGCCGGAGATCAATCAACAAACACAATTGATGTGGATGAAAAGGTGAATCAAGTCCATAAGATCTACGAATACTACTAACTGCGAATACAGCCATAGAAATGAACTGATATGGCACTTACAAAATATATGGAAAGCCAACTTCTATATGAATTGGGGACCTAAGACATCGTCAGGAATAAAAATGAAAATTCTTCATTTAAATCATGCGGCCCAGAGAACCCGCCATCGTCAGAAGTGCTACATATATCTTCATCGTATAGATCAACTACCCGATATGGCCAAAATATCTGTGTGCCATATGTTTCGACGTCATGAACGAAGCCAGATTTTACTTTGTATACTCTGAACCTGAAGAGCACCAGATGATTCTTTGTTTGCTGATGAGGGTATGATCACTGGACTGAAACATCGTAGGAGTGATGTGTGAAGGCGAGACATGATGATAACGATCCGCGTATTGGGTCGAAACCTATCGTTTTTGTGACGCATCTTAAGAAAGGATGTGAAAAGTTTGGGTGATTTATATGATTTGATCGACCAATGTGATCTTGCGCCAAAGTCATACCATTGTTTGTTCTGGCCCGCCCTAGTGTGGCAGCCAGCGCTATCATATATAAGGATCTTTGAAAAATGAATTCCAGTCCGCTGATGCAATAGCTCATTTAATCAAAAGAAAAAAGATCTATTACGATAACGACGGCTGACCGAGCTATGACGTTACGGTCTGCACCTAGCCAGAAGGCACTTCGTATGCTAGGAGGGAGTGCAGAGCAGGGTGGGTGAAAAGAGCTGGGAAAGAGAAATAAAGAAGGGTGAGTCGATGATGAGACAAGCACACATAGTGCCCTTATATTTATTAAGGAAAACAATAGACAGCAACCACAATCTTCAGTTAAAGAAAACCTCTACATCGAAACTAAAAGCGGTGGATGATAAGCGAGAACGAGAAGTGTATGAACAGCAGCGTATGTACTAGCGATAATCAGTGTCATGCAAGCAGAAAACACGACGGTAACGGAGCGTCAAGATTAAATATATACAACAACTTCTAAAGTCAACTGTAGTAATGGTACAGAACATGTTTAATTATGGAAAATGGAAAAAATGAAAATTATTTGTCAAATAGATTTACGGTGACAATTCACACAAGACTTACGCTACTGGTAATCTCTATCGGTTGCTTTCTCCAAAAAATAAAAGCTTATTGTGATATTAGTACACCATCTGCCCATTTTCCTCCTCATTCTTATGTTTTCCAGTTCTTCCCACACACAGTGACTTTCACGCTCATCCTCGATACGCCAAGAGCCCCACTAACTATGATATTCAATATATGTTACCTACTGACTGAAAGGATACTATCGTCATTCCTATACATAAAACAGAACCAAGACAACTGCCATCGAAATACAGACCTGTCAACCTCACTAGTGCCGTAGTTAAAGTACTGGAAAGAATGGCCGAAAAGACCACAATGACAATCGTGGAAACCAACAACTTGTTAAACAACATGGTTCCAGGAAAGGTTTATCTTGCACAACAAACCTCCTTATAGCAAGGGAGCAATGGATAAAGGCTCTAAACAAAGGAAAATCAGTGGATGCTGTGTACATTATTTTCAGAAAAAAAACAGTTGACAAGGTGCTAATGAATAGACTGCTACTGAAGCTAGGAAATCTGGGCATTGCCGGACCTCCTAGTTGGTCGTACACAGAAAGTAAGAGTAAATAGGTACAGCAAATGGGAAGTGCCTGTACCCGTGGTCCAGCCTAATAACGATCTTGGGGTGACAGTGGGTCATGATCTTAAGACCACGGCTCACTTCCAGGAGGTTGCAGCTAAGGGGTTTAGAACAATATGAGCTTTAAAACGGACATTCACCAAGTTAGACACTACCAGGTTCACTATGGTATACACAGCCTTAGTGAGAACTAAGCTTGAGAAGGTGACTCGGATACCCTGGAAAAAGTACAGGGAACAGACACCCGTGCAATTCCCAAACTCCGTAATTCACCATACAAAGAGCGGCTTGAAAAGCCAGAACTCTTCACTCTGCCTTATTGTAGATTAAGAGGTGATCGGATTTTGATATATAGAATGCCAAGAAATGATTTTGAATCTAATATATCCTCTCGTTCTCTTCCCACTAGATAGGGACATCTCAGAGGATATAGCAGGCGAGTAGAAAAGCCAAGAACGAACAAAATACCCGTGACATACAGGTTTTCACACCGAGTCATCAATTCTTGGAACCTGTTACCCAAATCAGTGGTGTCGATACCTTCAATTGACTCATTCAAGAGAAGATTGAACACTCACAGAAGCATACTAGAAAAGAAATAACATAGGCCATAGGCAATAGGCCTTCTGTCCTTACCATACAATTCTGAATCTGAATCAATGCTCAACTCAAACAATTACACTACTTTAAAAGGTCAAAATTCTCAGAAACATGTAAACTCACTAAAATATTCCAACTTGACTAGTTAATTAAAAGTTTCTGAAATGAAACAAAACCACACTGTTTAAAGTCGCCACAAGACTAACTCTAGGTCACATGGAATAGGTTGGCGGATTGCTGGAAGTATTCTATGGGTGCAAGAGATTGTCGTGGTTTTTTCATATGGTGTGTCGTGTCGTAGTATATCAACCTTTGTCTATCTCCGCCTATGTCACATTCTTTCGATGCAATAGAAGGTCGATATCAATCTTTTACGTCCGAACCATGTGTGCTGGAGAAGCAGATACAAATGAATCAATTTGGCGTCGGTAACGCTGCCATTCGCTTATCTTTCCTTGAATACTACTGCAAAAATGAAACTTCTCATTTCCAAGCAGACACAAGTATCGATGGTTTGTTGATCTTTTTAAGATTACTGGTTGTAACTTCTGGTAGGCAGCATATTTTGCATTAACGTAGGAAATGAAATACGAATATATACACAGGAGCACGCCCATTCTTCGAATGAGCGCAGATTCTGCGGTGGTTCTCCAGCCCATATCAGATTCAGGGCACCTCTAACATCACATTGCTTTAGACGTGCCACAGACAAAGTAAGAGACTCTCAGTTACTGATTGGATTGGCCAATGGTGAAATAAAGTTGATTGATCCTCTCAAAGAAGACCCAAACAAGGTTTTCAATGAAGGGGTATGTGTGTTTTCTGCATTTCACACTTTCATAGAAGTCTGTCGATGAAACTCCCGTAACTTGCGTCGGCTGGGTCCCTCATTCACCTCATCAGTTCTTAGTCAGTCATTCCAGTGGGTGTATGTATTTGTACGATGAAACACTTGCGCAGCTTTCAGCTCCAACATATAACCTGTTTAAACAAGGTATTGGGTTTTCAGTACATACCTGTAAAACGAAATCTACAAGAAACCCATTGTATCGATGGACTTTGGGAAGTCCTAACACATCGAAGTTGGATAACACGAAGCCACTTTCAAAAAACTCCGACCACGTCAATGGATTCGTTGCCAACAAAATATGTGAAATGCAAACTGATTCGTTAAGTTGCGACTCATCAGCTATTAGCTCTTTGTTTGATGATAATAATGTCTCCATCAATCAGTTTGCATTCTCTCCTTGTGGCCGTTTCCTTGCCATCATTACAGAAGATGGTTACATGAGGGTGATGGAGTATCACGAGATGGAGCTATACGTGAGTTTCTACTGCATGGTGCCTCATTATTTAATATCTTTAAACTAAAAATGCACTTCTTTCTCATCTTTGAAACTTGATAGTTCACTGTTGGGTTTCGTAAATGTATTGAGACAAAATGAAACAAATACTTCTCGGCCATATTTTGTGTATTGGTTGTTCGTAGATTCAAATAGGGACGTAAAGTGATGTCTTAAGATCAATTATGTTTTGTTTAAGGTGAAAAATCAGCTTCAGTAAAAGACAGCCAAACCATGAAGGGCGACGTGGCTTCGAAAAAAAGTTTGATGAGCTCTTGCAGTCTAGGTATTGTTTTTTACTGGTTTTATCACATCATCTTACACTCACATTAGGCAAAACATCGCAGATTCACAGTCCTTCAAAGCGTTGAGAAAGCTGTTCTCTCATTTTTCTGTCTTACAGAACCGCGTCCACGCTAGAGTAAGAATATTTTGGTTTAGATTAAAGTTATGTCCAGTTTACGGTATATACCTCTATAGCATCCAGTTTATTTGACTCTGATGGTATGGATATGGGCAAATAATTTGATAAAAAGTATCTCATTCAAATCTTTGTCTTTACACAAGAAGTCATGTGAATTTGTGGGTCACAATCAGACAAATTCACTCTTTCTACCCACCCTTCAGGACGTTTATTTATGGTCAAAACTATGATTGATGTTTATCCCGTCAAAGGTAATCCAATCACTGTAGAACATTGTTTGTAGTTTAATTCGTGAGACTGGTCACAGTTGGTTGTTTGTGACCGGAAAAGTCTTTTGATTGTATCAAACATCTACTGGAGAATATCTTGCATATTTCGTGCCTAATAAATAGTATACAATGTTCCTAGTGGTGATTTCAGCTTACGTCTATGTTATCTAACTTGATAGTTGTATGATGTGTGATAAAACCTCCAAGTGGAAGGTGTAACACACTAAATGAAGAAGCTTGGACCAGATTGCTAGGCGAAATGTTGGATTTACTTCAAAGTCATTCGCTGAGATTTTACAAATATATTATTCCTATTTAATGTCTTACATCAACTCGGCGCTCAAATACTGTGAAGCTATTCGCTCTAATTTAGACGAAAGTTCTTATATAAATGGGAATTAGTTGTTAAATACTTGAATGTAAAGGTATTTAAATCAGTTGAATTTACTTTACCCAAATGAGAACTATTTAGTGCTTGCTCTAGTCGTTTAGGTAACTATTCCTACCTGTGGAACTGTGTGAAAACTGGGACTAGTGACCGGATCTAGTTTTAAACATCGCTCGTTATATTTCTTGAGATTCGTACCACATACAACTAATAGACTATTGTGCCTTTCAATATTTCCCATTAGTTCGTCTGTTCATCCTCACCAAACTTGAAAGGACTTTTAAGTAACCAATAAATTCACCAGTTGCGCGTTTTTTCTGATCAGTCGCAACACATACTGACTTCCAAATATTATAATGTTTTAAATATGAAACAATATAACAAAATTTCAGTGTATTAGATTTTCCAGTTTATTCTTAGTTTGATAATTCACAGCATTACGATAGAACTGGCTGTTGGGAATATTGGTTATGTTGGATGTTTTTCTCTGTTATAGGGGTTCATGCGTTCGTACTTTGGGGGTTTACTTTGTGTAGACTGGTCTCCAGATAGTTTATTTATTGTCACTGGAGGACAAGATGACCTAGTAACGATTTGGTCCGTTCTAGACAGAGCTGTTATTTGTCGCTGTCAAGGCCACAAATCTTGGGTTAGCATGGTGCGCTTCGATCCATATCTATGCCCCACTAATAATGATATTTCTAATGATGACTCAGTATCTGCCTCCTCACGTTCCCACTCACTTAAAGCGAACCATGAAGAGTTGGACGAAAGTTCAGTTATTAGAAATTCACCTGTTACAGTTTGTGAAACTAATGATCTTAGAACTTACCGGTTAGTTGCCCTTTTGTTACGTATTTTCTAGCATTTTGTTATCTTTATTTTCTTGAGTTGTGGTTTTGAAGACCTATCCTGACAAATTATTTATAAATTAAAGTTCAAACCTCTGAGGACGAACAAAGGTTAATATTTTTCCCCCTCAAAGCCAAACCCTTTTTGCTTTACTTCGAATGCTGTGTGTAACTGTTAATTATCCCATAAGTATCGCTTAAAATAACACACTATATCGGATTGCATTTACTCGTTAGCGACATTCCTCAAGTGTCATGAAGTCTAGTTTTGTCCCTAAATTATTTGAAACCAGGCTAGAATTACTGAAAACTGTATGTAATATTACAAGATTGGGCTTAACATACCAGTGTCCGAGTTATAGGAAAGACTATAAATAGAAAGAAGACTGTTGATTTTGTGCAATTAGTATTTTCAAACTTAAACTGTACTGAATAAGTATTTATCGGGGAGTTTTCTATCCAGTCTGTGCTTAAATTGGACTAGACATGTCTCAAATATCCGTTGCTTGAAAATCGAACTACTAATTATAATCAGACTGAAACATCTAATAATACTGAGTTTCTGGTAAGCACTTATCTGTTCCACTAGTAAAAAATTCATTTGACTCATTAATTGCCCTGAATGTTAAGATAACAAATTCAGCCCATCAGAAGTCCTTTGTATGACATATGTGCAGATTGTATTTAAATGTTTTTACCACCTAATATTTTATGTACAAAGTAAATATACACTGAAAAGATGTTTTTACCGAGTTGTAGTCATCAAAGTCAGTCCAAAATATCCTCATTGGTTTACCAGTATTCGTATCATATAGATACCCGAATTTTGGTGGTATATCACGCTTAAAGACTATTAGTTGTACTGAAGAAGACATAATCAGAACCATATCTTTCATAGAAGCTTAATAATCTAGCTAATACCTTTAACTGCAAGTCGTGACACATCACACATTTTCCGGTAGGTTCTTTAATTACTAATTACTACAACAGTCGTAAGTCAGGAATTCTTATTAGAAAGTAGGGACTTTATTCAGTACTTTTCACTAATGAGCAACCAAGTTTTTTTATAGTGGTTTTAGAAACTTGGCTACTTGGAAGGTAGCTTCCTTAACGACCTTAGTTTTGATTGAAAATAACGATATCCAACAGTCACATATATTAGACTATATATATATATATATATAATATATATATATATATATATATAATATATATATATATATATATATATATATATATATATATATATATGAAAAATTGAACTGATGAGCATGCGTCACGTTTTACGTTACGTATGTCTAACTAACTGACTGATATTTTCAGTCTTGCATCACATAATATCGTGGATTTATTTTCAGAGTTGGAAAAGCGCATGGTTACGTTCTCGCCTGTCTTTAAGTCACTCGCACGCATTGGTTACTATAAATAGGGCCTTGTTGTTAGAGATTGCAACACCTGACGATTCAAAAGTCACAATTTTGTTTTGGTGTTTCAAGTGAACATTTCTGCTGAAAGGCAACTCAGTACTAATAGTTCCATGTCGTTGTATAGTAAGAGTTGTTTTTGACCGATGTTTCATCTTTTGATTACTACTGTAAACAGTCTTGTAACTTATGAGAGTTACTGAAAAATGTAAAATCATTGTGAGTGATTCAATATTTATTTCTTAGCTGACAATTTACTTGTATTTCTATGTTACTTACGGTGTATACTTTCCAATTGTGTATTGTAAAGTACCTGAAATAATTCATATGAGCATCCATAAAACCACTTCAACAGTTTAATCCAGTTTTTGTCACATTATTTTCCTAAATTTTGTGTAAATGTTTTGTACCCTTAATTTTTAGCCTTGGCTCAGTTGGACATGACACCATGTTGTGTTTATGGGATCTGACAGATGATATAATTCGTCAAGGAGTTGCATTTATTCGTTCAGCAATAAAAAATTCAGACAACAGTTTCGGAAATCTTACCTGTGATACTTCTTTTCCTCATATAACAAACTCTTCTGTTTTGAATATGACGTCTAGTTCTGTTTCGAGCTGTAATACATCTACTGCTTTACCATCTCCGCAGTCAGGAAATGGCTCATCTACTTCTTCAACTGTTTCTTCTCCACATATTCACTCCACCCGACCTTCAGTCAAATTGAGTGATAGCCGTTTCTTAAATAAACGCAAGAATTTTACTAGTCCCATACCTTCATCTGGTCCTTCGTCGAACGGGGCAAACAGTAGCGGATCCGATAAATCAAAATCCATTTTTCCACTTCGTGGTTTTCACTGGTCAAATCCAAATCCAAGTAGTCGAATTAGTACAAGTGTTCGGTTTCCTCGTCTTGGTAATTCAGAAAAGTCTAATGGATCTGCAACTAATTCACTTAAAACTTGTAACCTCAGTCGTTTGAGTGAAGTTAGATGGATGTTATCGATAGCTGAACATAAGTATGTTTTCTGGCTACTTTCACACTAGGTTTTAAAATCAGTGTTTTTTAAGACTGTTTTCGGATGAACGCTTTTGTATAATCGGCAAAATAGACAATTTTCAAGCACAAACTTCAGATTATGGTCTAATAAAGCCTCAATGGTGCTTGGTAGTTTTTGTCGCATTTTTCTGGTTGGCTCTCGTAATTCGTTTGTTGTTGCTACCACGTTTTTCTCGGTAAGAAAATTGTAATTTGAGTCCACACAAAGTCATAGAGTGTTGGCTTGATGGCTAAGAAGTTTGACTTTCAGCCATTCAATCTCAGGCTCGAACCCCACTCCAGCCACTTTGGTTTGGACAACCGCGCAGCATCACCAACACATACACTCAGTGTGTGGTTAATTAAAAAGACTTAGAAAACTCGTACTTAGAAGCGTTTATGAAAATATATTCAGAACACAATCATTAACTTCATAAGAAGGCCTAATATGATGAAAGCTCCTGACACTCAGTCAGTCAGTCAGCTACAACGTAGGACCAGGCACAAATATGCATCGGTCCAAGTTGCCATACCTCGTTAGCACAACAAGATGAATACCGAATACATAGAAGTAGTTAATTTGGTGGTGATAATATATAAAAGAAAGGTTGTATATAAGGATATAGTACAGGAAGAAAGACAGATATGAGGCAATTTTAATCTCAAGGTTTAAGAGAAGATAAAGAGTGTATACACCTGCGCCACTGTAATCGATTCTAAGCCATGTCACCCAAAGTCTCCAAACATGGTTACGATAGTCACGCGGACCCCAACCAAGTAGTCTGCATTTACCAACATGGCTCAGACTAGAAGTTAGTGAATTCAAGCTCTGATGCCACGTTTTGGTTTCGCCGCTCCTAACTTTCTTCCAACCATCGCTAATACTAGTCAGCGTTGCGCGTCGTGGTAATCGGTGTTCAGGCGTACGTAACACGTGGCCAAACCATCTCAGTCGATGAAGATTCATGACCTCACCAATTGATTTACCATCATTCCCTAATACTCTGCGTCTAATCTCATTATTACTTATCCGGCGATCCCAGCAGATGAGAGCAATATTTCTAAGGTCAAATACTAGTTACTTACGAGTACCTTCTATTCTTAATAGCTACGTTTTGTAGCCGTAAAGTAGAACAGAGCGAACTTCTACGCAGTATACTCGTCCCTTAATTGATAGACGGATATCTCGTCTTGGCCATAGGTGACGTAAGTTAGCAAAAGCCAAACGAGCTTTTTGAATCCGTGCTGAGATTTGGTCAGACACCAACCCATTAGGGCTGACCAGACTTCCACGATAAGTGAAGTTGTCGACGCTAAATACAATTATTTAGTAGTTGTTCGATTTTTATGTAACATTGTAACACATGCAATCTTGATGGGAATTCATAATTATCCAATTCTATGAGCAATCCTGATTCCTTGAAGTGCCCTGTCATTTATCGTGATTTCCAAGACTTCCGTATATATCTTAAGAGTTTGTCATAAGTAATCCTTTTAGTCAGTGAATCATGTAAAACGACGCATGCTCATCAGTTCAATTTTTCATATCATATTAGCACAGAGATTAAATTATCAAGAAAAATTCCAGAATAGCAGAAGTAGTAATAGTATCAATAGTATTAGGAAAGGTTAGACATAGAAAAGGTTGTAGGGTGACTTCGAGACTCAGGTTCTAAAGTAGTACAAAGAGTGAATACACCTGCGCCATTGCAATTGATTCTGAGCTATAGCAACCAAAGTCTATAAACACCGGTTACAATAATCCTGCGAACCCTAATCAAGTAGTCCACACCTATTAATAACATAATTCAGTCCATTTATCAATGATTTCGTGGACTCGTACGACATCTTGGTTTGGCTGCTTCCAGATTTCTTCCAGACAGCATCGCTCATCAAGGTAGGCAGGCGGTGGCTGAGCATATGTAACACGTCTCAACCACCTCAGGTGATGTAAATTCACTACCTTATCAACATTATCAGAGTTTCAAAATATGCTCCAGAATAAGCTGACATATTTCATAGAGTTTGTACTGCAATAGCTGATGACAATGTGGTGTGTTCATGTCCATCATTGAGTTGATTGTAGTGGTTTCTATGTTAGACGATGTCTCTATACATAAAGTTACCGCTAGCTGGGAATAAATGGTTATCTGCATATTTACAGCAGCCGCTCACCGTCATCTGTTTGTTGAGCTGCGATACTGTAAGATTCGTCAAGGTGCCTTTTATATACTGTCTTGTGGATCAGACCTTTAGGTCAAAGGCTCCAGGTGTAGCCCCCTTCAGAAAACCACCTGCTTCGTTCTGGGCACCCAGGCAGTATCATAGCCCTCCCACAAATAAATGAAATGACAATTTTTTGTGTGGCGTATATGTATCTGGTGCCCCTTTGTACCAATATTTATGTGCTCAAATAAACAATAATTAAGAAGAAAGCTAGGGACGGTCAAACCAAAACATAATATCAGTCCATAAAGTCATAGGTAATTAAACAGTTATATTAATAGGTGCAGACCACCGGGTTGGGATCCACGCTATTATCGTAACCATTGGTTATAGACTAGGGGACGTGGCTCAAAATTGCTTGCAATTGTGCAGGTGCATCCATTCCCTGTCTTTCCTCAGATTCTGAGATCATAAATTTCTCGTCACCTTTTTTGGTTTTATTTCACTAATATATATTTTCCTTTCGAATAGGATTTCTGATGCCTAGTCTTTCTTATCACCACTCATACTGTTACTGCCACTACTCTTCTGAAATTGGGCCTGGCAATTTCATCTCTCTGTGATAATGGGGTATAACAACTTGAACGGATGTACATATGTACTAGGTTCTACATTGGGACTAACTAATTCTACCAACTTGGGCATTAAAATTACGTACCACTATCACTACATTGTCAATATAAGTTCAACATTTGAGTCTGCCATTAACAGTTTATTGTGAAACTATCTTGCTTTATTACAATATTAGTTGATCTTAAAATGTTATTTTCAAATTGTTATTTAGTATTTTCGGTTCTCCGTTGTGCCCTCGAATCAGTGATGTACCTATGCTTGAACCACTTGTGTGTACACGAATCTTAAAGGATCGAGTAACTGATCTTGTCTTTCGTCGTGATACGATTCATATTGTAGATCAGCAAGGTTTATTTTTGGCATGGCAAAGACCTGTAAGTTATTTTTCATGAAATAATGTTTAATTTACGCGATTTTATTTATAATTATCACTCAATACTTTAGTGATTGTTTCAACGTCGTTTATTGTCTCAATTATTCATGACTGGCATTAGTATAACAATATAATGTAATTTGTTCAGTTTGAATGAGAAAAAAAACAATCTTAGTTTACTATCAATTCATTACAGTTCGTTCCATTCATTTCAAAATGAAATAAATGTGAATAATTGCTATTTTTGCTAATTGATATCAATAGAGATATTTCGTAAAGCAAAGAACATGGAATTTTTAATCCAGCTGGCTGATACACAGCTAAAATGATAAAAACCGAATACAATCTAATAGGTGTATCGATTTAACATAATGCTATATTTGAACAATATATAATATCAAACTTATAGAATTACGTAGAAGTCCTCAGAAAAATGTAACAGTTCAATTTGTAAGTAATATACAAAGAATAAATCCATAAAAATAAGGTGATATTAAAACGAATAAAACCAATAAATAAACCATTTAACAGTAAGAATTAATTGTGAATTAGTATCAACAAGTAGTGTTTGTTTGAATCTTCCCATCAATGTATTAGGACTGCAACTGGTCAGTTTCTAATTGGCATATGTGCATACTGTGCGTATTGCCTCGACATAGCCTTAATTCACAAGCATGGTAAACAGGTACATCCAGCTGACGAGTCCCAAACAGGACGAAACGCGCGTCCTGGATTCCACTGCTAGCCACTATCCATCTCTGCTTAGTATCAACAAGGTTGGAAATAATTCATCATAGTGCTTATTGTCAAATTACTACGTATCTGTTCGTGTAAATATCGAAGAAACTTGTCACGTTTTCAAATTTCAATATAATTTTAACTCTACAATTTGATAGTACACTACTTTTTCAATCCACCAAAATTCATCAGTTCATAAATCATCATCTTTATACAGATAATATTCATGTTTTGTAGCCAATATTAGTTCATATTTAATATTCATATGTGTTATCCATACTTGTTTTATTTACTATCTGTTAGGAATAAATTTTCTATCATGTGAAAGAGTCTTTTTTGTTCTTCACTTTCAAATTTTAGGTTGAAGTGAAAGAAAATACATCAATTAATCAAATACCATTATGTCATTCAAATGATTGGGATTCATCTGCCTCAACATCTAATAAAGTTTTTCAATAATAAGTAAACTTTAATTGAGTTATCATTTATTAGGTTATACTGTGATATTTGTACTACCAATACACACATACACACAAATATAGATTAGAAGATGATCTATATATATATATATCCACAACCAATCAGTCAATCCAAAAAAAAGAAAGTTCCTCCCTGTTAATGAAACACAACTAATATTATTTTCTTTTCATTAATGGGAAAAAGGAAATTATTGTGATTATATTCATGGTAGTCAATTGTTTATAAACAAAATTAACTATTTTTGTATGTGTGTAAATTATGAATAATAATAAATTACACTGGTATTATGTTGACGAAGTTAATTATAAGAGTAAAATGAACAAAGAGAAAAACCTATGCATAAATTATATAATTATCTTTCATATCCGGTATTTCCATTCCTCATCGTAATAATGATAATATATATATATACTACAGTTTGTTCTATTTATATGTTCATCTTATCCTCAATTGTCTGGAAAATATTACACGTACACGTATATATATATATATCTATCTAAAGTTTGCAAAATCATTACTAACAAGAAATAAAATGCTCAATATGACTTATTCTCTTCACTTTATCAATTCAATGTGTATGAATAATATTTACTTTCTGTTTCCCTAATTCATCTATTTGGGAGCAAACGAGTGTGTGTTTGTTGGTGGGGGAGGGAATGAAAGAGGAGAAGAAAATGTTACCAAAAGGAAAGTTTCATTGTCTTTATGTAATCACACCATACATGTGTCATTTTATTTCTCATTGTTAATGTTGTACATCATTCAGAGTACATGAAGTATACTACTAATGATGCGATTAGAAGAAAATTCTTTGTCATTCATGAACGTAAATAATTTATTTTGCAATATTATTATTTTTTATCTAACTATGTATATCTAAATCATTGTAATTGTCATCAGTATTGTTATGGCAATTATTTTGTTGGTTTGTTTTGTCACTGTTTTGTTTTTTGAACTGAGTTATCAGCCATCAACACTTTCTTGTTTACTGTATTCTATTGTTTGTTTCCTTCCAACTATTTTATTCTTACACAGGAATTATATGTGTATATCCCTATTCTCTGTTTCTCAACTAACAACCAGCACTATTTATTATAAACTACTGTTCAATACATGTTTGTCTGTTTTGAAATCTGATGAATTTCAAGTAAGAAATAGAGAAACACACGCATGTGTACATTCCTCATTACCGATTCTTTCCTTTTTTCGTCATTCGCCTTGATCTCACAAAAGATTACTGTTCAGTTGCCAAAGTTCACTAATTATCATACCAATTTCATACTACTAATAATAACAGTTCTTATGTAATCATAACCTACTATGTGACTTGACAATTTCTCCTTTAATGAATCTCCCACATTAAATTGTATTCACTGTTGAGATTTTTTTTCAATGACTTTCTTAATCACTATAATCATTATCATTTCAGTTTTCATGTTTCGTTTAGTTTTTACTTTTAAATAATTAACAAAATTTAACTATTTAATTCCTTTTTTGAAAATATTCTTTCTCTTCTGAAAGAATAAAAAATAATTATCATATGAAATAATCTCTTCTATTAATCTATATTTTTTATTTATAATGTATATTAATGTGAAACAAGAAAGATCTTAGGGAAGAATGTTCTGTTTTGTTTGTTCATTTCAATAAACAACTGTTGGTATCGTTTTCATTCAATTGCTTGTTTTTATTTAATGTACAGATAAGTTGTTTTTTGTTTGTTTGTTATTGAAATAATTGTGTAAATTAGTAGCGAAAGCAATAACGATAATAATAATAAACATAGATAAATTTCAACTGTTTATTAATTGTTACTGTGTGTCTCTGTTTTTCTTTTCTCATTCTCGCTGTTTTGTGTTTTTAGTTAGTGTATTGTGGAAAATATCTCGTTTAATATATTAGTTCGTAGGGGAATAGGGACAAGTGATCTCAAGATTGGAGTCATTAATAACAAAACTCTATTTCTTCAGCAACATTTGTCGCGGTGATAGTAAAGAATTTTCAGCACGAAATATGTTATATTACGATGAATTGTTCTTTGGTGATAGTTTCTTCATCGCCTCTTGTTTTTATAACAAACACATGAAAGAATATATCCCAACAACTATTGCAGTTTGGTTCGGATTTCCGTATTTAGCATCATGATAAGTTGTAAGCGTTTAATAAAAGCGCATGAATTCGTAATATGGTCAACTTAAGTCATTAATTAAATTTAAAATGGGGAAATTCATCGTAATGTTGGGTATAGGTGAAAAAGGTTTGAACAGGTTTTAAAAATAGAACTGTTGTGTACTGTAATTGGTTTATGTTTAAAATACAAGTCGTTTCTTAGTAAAACATTTCAATATTTGGTAACTCGTTTACTAAAATAAAAATAAACTTATAAACTTTTGTATTTTAAGATGTGTAGTAATCATGTTCTAGGGATTAGTTTTAAAAGGCATATAAACCACGACGACTACTTTGTAGACTCGAAGTGAACAAGAGATAGAGTCCTATGGGGCGAGTTTGTGGAGATTTCATCACTATATATTACACCGGGGTTTAAGAATTATTGAATTGTTAAATAGAAAGTCAAATAAAAGTCATTTCCTACCAAAATACCGTTCCTTGAACTATTTTGACAATTTTGTTTTACATCTACATAAATAATCCATAAGTTAATTAGTATGATAATATGAAGCATAGATCATTAATATGAGATGAATTCAGATTTCCTTTAGTGTTTTGTTTTATGCAGATTTAATCTATTAGAAATATTAAGTTCTATTTAGTTTCAGTGTACTGAATGACATCAACCTGTCCTTTTCCATTTTTATTGAAAAACGGTCTTGAAAAGAATTGTTTTACCTGTAGTCAATGCGAGGATGATAAAGTCCGTGAACCGCTTAATTTGGTAAAGAAAAAAACAGTTTACACGTCTCGATTTCAATAGCTATTTATGAGTAAAATGTCTGCGATAAATGTGCGATTTTAATTTGTTACTCCATGTGAATCACATGAACATAAGAAGTCTAAACAAAGGATTCAACTAACTTAAATTGTGAAGAGACATATGTTGTCAAGTGAAGTTATGTCCCTGAATTTTGCTTGACCAATTATTTTAAAATGAACTATACCCAAATGTTAGTTTTTGGCAGTTCTAAGTGAACGAATTTCATAGGAGCATTTATTAAATTTATATTCAAAGAAGTATATGGATTAACTTTTAAAATGGATCACCCTAAACTCGTGACCATGACTTCCTTTAAATACACAAATCGAGACTTAATAATAGAAGTGTCAATGCCAAGTAGGAGTGTAGTTCCAGTCCTTCACTGAAGGCTCGATATTTCAGCTACATTTATTATATTCGCTATGTGACTAATTTTCAAATCTACATAAAACGTAAATCGTCTGCATTAGGTTTTTGGTGTATACGAAGATTCACCAATAAACAATCAGAAGTTTCATTTTCTTTTCCCGCATTTGTTTTTTCATCTCAACATTTCTAAGAGTAAAGTTATTGTAATTTGTACAAATTAGGGTCTGAAATACTAAAGTTGGGGAATACTATTAATATGACAACGGATCTAACTTGATCCAGTCGATGATTGATACAGGAATAAAAAGAGAGAAGTTCGAAATTTGCAAGACAGCCTTTATAATTCAAGAAAAGATAATGAAATTGATGAATGTTAACGTGTATTCATTGTTTAGCCTTTCGGCAGGTTTAGGTCCAGCATAAAAGTACCTTATGTACTGGAGGAATGCGAGACTCCGGAAGAAAAACGGATAAGAAGAAAAGTTAGCTGGTGACTCAATAGCCACGTAAAATGTACAAGTACTTAATAATGAAAGCAATCGACATTTAGGGCGAACCTGTAATTTATGGACGAACCAATCAGAAGCGAATGATTTCAAAGTCATAGTGGTTAGTTTACTGTTGATTTCAAGGAAGTTGTAGCTGAGCAACTGCAACAGATGGAATTACTGAGAAGTTCCTTTATTTGTGGTTGCGGTGTTCAAAAGACTACTGGACATTGTGCAGACTATCATAACGATGTTGTACTTCGATTTAATATATGTTGGAGGAAAACGTTTGCTAGAATAGGGGACTTTTTTCACTCGATCCCGATCGACACTAAGAAAAATTATGATAATTGTTGTAGACTAGATAATAAAAGTACCAGCAACAATGGCTGCAACATTTGCACATGTTACTGAAGCTTATGCAGTTCAATGGTATGAATACTGTCGTGATATATGTGCAATGAAAATGACAATTTTGAACCAGTCGTTCGGTGGAATCGGGAGAATCGTAGAAATCGAAGAAACAGTCTTTAGAAAGTGCAAATTTAGTAGAGGAAGAAGTATTAGAGCAGACTGAGTAAGTTTCACTTCCTTAAGTATACTTAACAGGTTCTTGGTATATGTGATTGGTTACCTCAAAAGGGACACTTCCAGGGAGTGAGAAACCGACAGGACACAAAAATAATACCAATTATACGAGAGTATGTACAGCCGGGTACCACAATATACACGAATAAATGGAGAGCATATCGACGCCTACCTAAACATGGTTACGTGCATCGTATCGTCGTTCAAAAGCCACGTTTTGTAGACCCTACCATGGGAGTACACACCAAGAATATAGAAGCGATGTGGTAGAGGTTAAAAGAATTTTAGCAACCCTACCATGGCTCCAGAGGTCGATTATTATGGAGTCACATTGATTAGTTCCTGTAACGTATGTATTATAATTTCAGAACTGCAGAGCCTTGTTCTAACCTTGAAAAGTTTTTAAACCATGTTAAAGAAGTGTATCCACTCTAATTTTTTTAATTTTGTATAATATATTCTTACTATGCTGTCTGTTTTCTGATTGGCTGAAATTTCTCGAGTCCACTTAAGATTCATTCAAAGGTCATTGTTATGACTGCGTCACCAATTGTTATATCTGGTCGACGCTAATTGTTATGTCGGGATCGTTTATCACTTATACTTGTAAAACGAGGAACCACTGCAATTCCTACGACGCGAAAATATAAACACAAAGACAGGTACAAGTGAAGATTTACTAACCCCAAAACACGACTACAACCCTAGTCGAAAATACTTTCGTACATTGATTGTACACCTGTTCCAATTATTAATTAGGATGAAATCACATATATGAAAAATACTTGGAGCTATAACAAATCACATGCTGAGTATCGTACCGAGCATAGTTCTTGTTGATTTAATACAAGAATATTGTCTCTGGGACAAACACCACACTGAATTAATGTTATGTCGAATAAATTATCACATTGGAAAACAACAAAATACTACACTGAATAATTATCATATTGAGTTGAAACAGAAGAAATGTTGAACATAAATCACAATCAGTAAAAAATTATACTTTTGCTTTTTAATCCAGTAATATCAGTTATCCATAATTTATATTCTTGCCACAGTTAGTAACAACATAAGCATAAGATTGAGAAACTCTAATTATCAAATTTAGAAGGTAATAGCGTAAGATTTCGAATGCGTCATATAAGCGTCAGTCACGTGGTACTGCGATGTTGACGAGGTCATATTAGTGTTGGTGTTGAAAAACACAACAGTAATACCCTTGGTAATCCTATTGAGTCATAGTAATATTGATTTAATTCGATCAGATCATATAGTTTTCTAATATTAACCAATCTACTTTATAATGTAATCAAAATCTATATCAGCATTCACTCTCATAATTTTAGACTACTATCACTAATTCTCAGGTATATGTAAACAACGCTGATTGTATGGACAACGCGGTTGTCTACATTTAAACTCGCTATTACAATACTTACTGCCTTCAATGGTATTCAATTTCACTATAAATCCACTAACCCATAGTGTTGATTTGTTTTTTTCTGAGGTTATACCAAAATGTCATACAATACCAGAGATTATAAGATTTTAATGGATATTTTTTTATGCACATTACTATTTTGTAGATAGTATTTCTTTTGGGTAATACGAAACAATCGAAAGTGAATCATGTATACAAAGCGGATAGGTGAGGAAGGCTAATAATATCATATTAAATCATGTTACATTGTATAATAACTTTAAAAATAGATATCTAAAAAAGTTGATTTTTTTTTGTAAAAAAAAATTGGATTTTGAACATCTTTCATTGTTTAAACAATGTGGAAGTTTTATTTGATAAATGTCATCTATAAAATCATGGACTTATTATTTAATAAGTTGAGTTTCTTTTAAATTTGACCAGTAAAACTAGAAACAAAAGTTATCTATGGTAAATTTGTCATAGATGTTATGATCAGATAACATTTTACAACAAATAACTAAGACGAAAGTCAACCTGGATCGTGGAGTTTACGAATTCCTGACGTTTGTTGTTATTGATTAGAAAGAGGAACTTGATAAAAAAGAACATTAATGGTATTTGTGAGCTAAAAAAAGTAAAAAAATGATGGATATTTCTTTTACAATAGACTTGTTTATTAAAAAAGATCAGTTTACTGAGTTAAGACCTGATGTATGAATGATAACTGAAAAAATGAATCATTATAGGTTTCGATTCAGTAGTCTAAATAAATGTTGAATTCATAAGTCAATCTAAGCTAGATAACCATTGAAAACCTGGAAGAACTGAATAGTCTATCCATCCTAGTATGGGACTCTTCAGCAGTGCCCATCCACGATCCCACATGCAGGATACGAACCCGGGACCTTCGGTCTAGCGCGTGAATGCTTAACCTCTCGACTATTGAGTCGGCATCCAACAGTGTTAATGTCTGAATTCAATCAATCCATGATCTTGTGCAACCCTTCATCCATTGTCTGTAGTGGATAATTGTTTAACAACCTAAATGGATTGGACTCCACTGGTCACGACCTTTCACTAGTACTCCATTAAAATCTATCTTCAAGCTAGCCACTAGTGAGCACAGCCAGCTTAGATCGATTCATGAATTCAGCTCTTAAAATTACTACAACCTCCACAAAGCCTCATTCTGATAAAAGAAATGTGTTCGGCGTGATACCCAAGGGTTTTTATTTTAATACATGATAGGATTTTGTGTGCACACTACCATTCAGTGCAAAATTAAGATAAAATAACTTTAGTTTGCTTAAATAAAGTTAATCTGTAACGTAACCTGTCTTCAAATTAAGCCTATCTTCACAAGCCTCACCAATAAACAGAAACAAAATACATTAAAATCTATATGCTGGTTTCAAACTAGGCAGAAATATGAAGTTTAACTAACTATCAATAACCACTCAGTGATATTCAGTAGCTAAACAAAATATACTAATACTTCAAGCTCTTAAAAGACGAGATAGTAGTTCAATTTATGTCGTGTTTTAATCCATGAGATTACATTGTCTGAATGATATTACTGGATATTTTATTCTGTTACTCTTGAATAAGTCAGCATAAATCACTGAACTTTTACATATTATAATTTTAGCTCGACTAAAAGTATTTTTAGAATAATCTGTTTATCAAGCAGAGATGGATGATGGCTAGCAATGGAATTCAGGACACGCGCTTCATCCTATTTTAAGATTATTTATCTGGATGTACCTTCATCTCAGGGTTGATATTCACTCATAAACTCAAACCCAGTACTGTTTGCTTCAAACGACACCCCGCTACTTACTTATTTACTGAGTCCAGGTAGCTACTAGCTTGTACAATGGGGTGAAGTTTAATTCATCTACCTCTGCTTATAATGCTTGTGACTTAAGACAATATCTAGGCAATCCGTACAGGATATACATATGTCAATGAGAGACTGATCAATTGCAGTTCTAAACGTCAACTGATAGATTTGAACAACCAATATTAAAATAAATATGTTTACTGTTACATAATAATCTTTTATATTCATAGGTCAGATATTACTTACTGATATTCATATGAATCAATAATATGTAATGCAATATAAAGTTACAATTGTATCTATTATTAATTCAAGTTGATCAGTGAAATCCCTTCTTTTTCTTATTATGTATACTAATCAACTCAATCATAAGTCATGTAGTTTTTTTTTCGATGGAGTTTCGTTATCTGAGCTGGATGGTTTGGTCGTGGAGCTTTCATCGTCAATCTGAACAACATCATCAGCACAAGCTTCACTTCACTTCACAAAATTCACTTCTACCCGAACTTTGTGCTGAAGATGTCGTTCAGAAGGACGATGGAAGCTCCACGACCAAATCATCCAGCTCAGAGAACAAAACTCCATCAAAATCATCCGCCTGAGCTACAAATCTTCTCCACCATCACAAAGTCATATAGTATCAGTAATGTATTAAATTCTTTTGGAACAGTTTTGATCAATATTTTGAAATTGTTTCTTTAAAAAAATCTGAAAATTACAACATCTTGTCATACATTTATAAATTCCCATTAGATGTTTTACTTTAGTTAAGAAGAAAATTCTGTAGTAGAAAATTATTCAGTAAAGTTTTTGTTTTTATAATAAAGAGAAAATTTAAATTATCAGTGTCATCTGGTGTGAAATAGGTTAGGATTAAAAGTGATATTTACATGTATGTAGTAATATAATGAACAAGAACACAAGTGGGGACAATCGAATGTGCTTGAGCACAAAATTACAGAATATTTCAGCAAAATATGAGAACCATATAGTAAATAGTTAATTGCAAACTATCAATCAATTATCTCAAACTTAACTGTTCGTTTTGCAAATATCAGTTCATCGTCTCCGATTTTATCGATCAGGCATTTTCATGCCAATTACGTCTCGTTTCCATTCTTTCCTTATCGATCTTCTACTGAACTACATTCTATGCTTGACCATAGTACATACTACTTATGTGGATATAAGTAACCCACATCACAGTAATGCAATGAATGGTTTTGTCAAACATTGATAAAGGAATTCAAGTTAAAACATTTACTAAATCTACAGAAATTTAATTCATTGCCCATTCGTTATATAGAAAAGGTAAGGTAATAAAGTATGATTTAATAAATCAAGTTTTCATTGCTGTTTAATGATTGATCATCGGTTAGAGATTTTTCATCAAATGATAACTTAATCATTTAAGTAAATTTTTAAGCACCAAGTTACAGATTCAAACTACTTTATCTATGATCGGAATGGGGGATCTTATGGAGATTGTAGTGATTTTAATAGTTGAATTTATGAGTCGATGTAAGCTTGACCATCATTAAAAACCTTGAAGTATGTTATCTCTACTTCGATTTGAGCATGAATTTAGTTCATATTTAAGTAAAGTATAACTAAAAGCCAAGCATATATACTTGTACTTAGTAAAGAAGTTATCATTTAATTAAATGCAATTCTGAACGAGACTGGATTTACTATTGTAAACTAAGAATTTTTCTTATTGTCTATATATCTGGACTCTTTATCATACCAAAAAAATGTTGTTAAGCCTATGAATGAATTTATTGTAGGTTAATAAATTCAATAATTATATTTATTTATTTAATATGTCCTGATCACTCAATGGACAAACTGATTTTAAATAAGGGTAGTTACCGACATAATTTTTTAATTTAGACCCTGAAATCTGTCGTTGTGTATTCCAATCCTTTGATTAATGTTTAATTCTCCATTTAGTTAAGTCAGGTCGCCTAAATTTTGTTTTGTTAACTATCCATGATAAGGTTATTGATAGACACTGTTTAATAATTTAGCGTCTCGGCTGTTTATCGAATATCAAACCTGCATATGTTCAATTTAATCTACGAAAAACGTTTATTACATGTCAGTTACGCTCACTATATTATTCCTCCATATGAAGCTAAATTATTAAATGTAAAATTATCGATGAAAGCATAGCTTCCATTTATTGGACTGCGGATTCAATATTCAATCTGCCTACTTTAGTATGGGTAGTCAAGTAGAATCAATGTTATATCATACGTCCTTGGGAATTATCATGTGACAAAATTGACTATCAAAACAACAACATATACTACCTCAATTTGTGCCAAACCGATGGGGAGTCAACGAATATGAGAAGCCTTGAGTCAACTCTGAATCCTCATTGGTCCAAAGTAGACTACATGACACCATAAAATGAACAATGGTAATTATACAAGATCAAGTCAAAAGTGAATGTAAGAGTGTGATACTGTAACTGATAAATTGGTAATAACTTAAGAATAGCGAATCGTATAACAGTAGTCAATAGATCGAATGAAAGCTTGTGATTATATATATATAAATAGTTTCTTGAAGTTATCCGTAATTTAATCTTGTTCGGATACAACAGAATGTTTAGATTCCAAGAATAATTAACCAAAAACTAATTGGTAACAAATCAATTACTTGATTTTAACGATTATTACTGGGTTATAGTTGAATTTATTTAATTTTAAAACAAGTATTACTTACTTACTTACTTACGCCTGTTACTCCCAATGGAGCATAGGCCGCCGACCAGCTTTCTCCAACCCACTCTGTCCTGGGCCTTCTTTTCTAGTTCTTTCCAGTTCTTGTTCATTCTTCTCATGTCTGTCTCTATTTCTCGGCGTAATGTGTTCTTTGGTCTTCCTCTTCTCCTTCGACCTTCAGGATTCCATGTGAGGGCTTGTCTTGTGACACAATTGGGTGATTTCCTCAAAGTGTGCCCAATCCACTTCCAGCGCTTCTTCCTGATTTCTTCCTCCGCTGGAATCTGATTTGTTGTCTCCCACAGTAACTTGTTGCTGATAGTGTCTGGCCATCGGATCCGAAGTATCTTGCGTAGACAGCTGTTAATAAACACTTGTATCTTCTGGATAATGGCTTTCGTAGTTCTCCACGTCTCTGCTCCATACAGAAGAACTGTCTTGACATTTGTATTGAAAATTCTAACCTTGGTGTTGGTTGACAATTGTTTTGAGCTCCAGATGTTTTTCAGCTGTAGGTATGCTGCTCTTGCTTTGCCGATCCGCGTCCTCACATCTGCATCTGATCCACCGTGTTCATCAATGATGCTGCCCAGATATGTAAAGGTTTCCACATCCTCCAAAGCTTCTCCGTCAAGTGTAATTGGATTGGTGCATATTGTATTGTATCGGAGAGTCTTGCTTTTCCCTTTGTTTATATTGAGACCTACTGCTGCTGAGGCTGCTGCTACACTGGTCGTTTTCTCCTGCATTTGTTGTTGCGTTTGTGATAGAAGAGCCAGATCATCCGCGAAGTCTAAATCGTCAAGCTGCATCCTGCCTGTCCACTGTATCCCGTGCATTCCTCCAGATGTTGACGTCTTCATAATCCAGTCGATCACTAGGAGAAAGAGAAAGGGTGAGAGTAGGCAACCTTGCCTAACACCGGTCTTTACCTCGAACGAGTCGGTGAGTTGTCCTCCGTGGACGATTTGGCAGTTTAGTCCATCATAGGAGTTCCGTATGATGTTGACTATCCTCTCAGGCACGCCGTAGTGTCGAAGAAGCTTCCATAGTGTCGTCCCGTCCACGCTATCAAATGCCTTCTCGTAGTCGATGAAGTTGATGTGCAGTGATGAATTCCATTCGATTGATTGTTCCACAATGATACGTAGAGTTGCGATTTGATCTGTGCACGATCTATCCTTACGAAATCCAGCTTGTTGATCTCGAAGTTGAGCGTCCACGGAATCCTTCATCCTGTTTAACAATACTCTGTTGAAGACTTTTCCTGGTATTGAGAGGAGAGTGATGCCCCTGTAGTTGTCGCACTTGCTCAGATCGCCTTTCTTTGGTATCTTGATGAGAAGTCCTTCTTTCCAGTCTGTTGGTACATGTTCTTCGTCCCAAATCTTACTGAAGAGGATGTGGAGTATCTTGGCAGTTGCTGCTACATTTGCTTTCAGTGCCTCTGCCGGGATGTTGTCTGGTCCCGCTGCTTTGCCGATCTTGATTTGTCTAATGGCCATGCTGATCTCTTCAATTGTTGGTGGGCCAATATCGATTGGGAGGTCTGTGGGTGCTGCTTCGATGTTGGGTGGGTTCAGTGGAGCTGGTCGATTCAAGAGTTCCTTGATGTGTTCTACCCACCTGCTTTGCTGTTTTTCAATGCTGGTGATTACATTGCCTTCCTTGTTTTTCACTGGTCTTTCTGGTTTACGGTAATTTCCAGCAAGTTTCTTTGTTGTATCATACAGTTGTCTCATGTTTCCCTCTCTTGCAGCCTTTTCCGCTGTCATCGCTAAATCTTCCACATATTTACGTCTGTCGGTCCTGATGCTTCTCTTCACTTGCTTGTTTGCCTCTGTGTATTCGGCTTGTGCCTTGGCTTTTTCCGCTCTTGTTCGGCTGATATTGATTGCTACCTTCTTGTTCCTCCTTTCTTCAATTTTATCCAGTGTACCAACAGTGATCCATTCCTTGTGATGGTGCTTCTTTTGGCCCAGAACCTCCTGACATGTTGAAACGAGTTCCCCCTTGATACCTTTCCAGCTGCTCTCTATGGTGGTTCCCTCTCCATTGAGTAGGTCATGAAAGGCCTCGAACCTGTTGCTGAGGGCTATGTTGAATTTGTTGAGTTTGTCAGCATCTCGAAGAAAGGCCGTGTTAAACTTTTGTGATGTTGTCCGCGCCATTGTCCAGTGCTTCTTGAGTTTTAGTTTCATCTTGGCGACCAGCAAATGGTGATCGGATGCTATATCAGCTCCTCTTCTGGTTCTCACATACTCCATCGTCCTCCTGAACTTTTTGTTGATGCAGACATGGTCGATTTGATTTTGTGTAGTGTGATCCGGTGAAATCCAAGTGGCTTTGTGTATGTTTTTGTGTGGGAATATGGTGCCACCTATGACCAGTTTATTGAAGGCACATAGGTTTGCAAATCTCTCACCGTTTTCGTTCCTTCCTCCCAGTCCATGTTGTCCCATGACGTCTTCGTATCCAGTGTTGTCCTTTCCAACCTTGGCATTGAAATCTCCCATTAGAATGGTCAGGTCCTTGGTTGGGCACTTCTCGAAGATTGACTGCAGCCTATCGTAGAATTGGTTTTTAGCGTCTTCATTGTAGTCGTTGGTCGGCGCATAACATTGGATGATGTTCATTGTAATGCCCTCTCTCTTTGTTTTGAAGGAGGCTTTGATGATCCTCGGTCCATGAGATTCCCATCCTATAAGTGCATTTTGTGCTTTTCTAGACAGCATCAGTGCCATTCCTTGTGTATGTGGGGCATTTTCTTCTTCATGACCGGAGTATAACAGAAGTTCCCCTGAAGACAGTCGTTGTTGTCCAACCTGCGTCCAATGTGTTTCACTGATTCCAAGCACTTCCAGGTTGTATTTCCTCATTTCCGCAGAAATTTGGAAGACTCTGCCGGTCTCCCACATTGTCCGGACATTCCATGTACCTATAAAAATTGTCGCTCTGGTTGTAAGAAGGTGCATCGGCCTCATGACTTCCGAAGGAACTCGGCTTTCATCATGAGACGTCATTTTTCCTTCTACTCCCAGGGCAGAGTTTGAATGGTTTGAATGATTTTTTCTGGTTAGCGTTTTTTTAGCGAGTTGATTTTCTACGGGATGGGGTCGCTAACCCCATGCCCAACCCTCCTCCTTTACCCGGGCTTGGGACCGGCAGTAGCCCCTGGAGGAGCTACAGGCGGAGTTAAAACAAGTATGTAAATGTACTATTTCTGATTTACAAAAATAGCTAACTATATCTAAATATGGAATCTGTTTTGTTCCATAATCATCGAAAGCATTTTATATTTACTGATTTAAAAATTTTCCCAGTGATTTTCGATTATTTAATTTGATGGTTAATATAACGGAATGATTTTAATTAGGCAAGCAATAGAAACCAACGAGTGTATTGCAGATGTTTCCTCCTAGTCTTCAGAAGTTCTCATTCACAATCATACCGGCGATTGAACCTAGGATCGTCAGGCCTCACTCTAAGCTTATGATATCTAGACCACTGAGACACCATTCAGTTGTGTCCATGTATAGCTCTAGTAATTTAACAATATTACATAATCACAAGTCTATTCCATTGATATGTAACTGTTTCACACCTGAAATGATTGAGCTCCACTGATCTAAATGCTAAGCAATCGCTTTGAAATCAGAGGGTTCATTTTACAACTGGCTCATGGATGCACACTGTTATCGAGTCTCATTAAGGGACAAAACATCTGTCCAGTGCTTCCTGGCTTTCAATGATCGTCCAACTAAGTTCAGTCTGTAAAGCCTGTTTCGAACTTTGTTTCCTATTTAATTTAATCGATATATTACGATAAAATGTAAATCATAATATTTTTAAAAATATTTTATCTGATCCTGTTCCAAATCGATGGTGTGAATTATTTCAAATAATATAAATTAAAATGAACAACCACTACTGGTGTTGACTTTGCTAATTTTTTTGTAAAATTATGTCAATACGTGATCTGAAAGGAAAAAAAACAGTCTACAGTCTCGATAAATCTTTAAACTTTATTCAGCTATCTAGTACTAAATTTCATTCTTTTCAATAATGGATCAGTATTTTTTAAAAATTATTTGTTTAATTAACAAACTTTTGATTATTCTCTATTTTAACTATTTCACTTTTGTCTTATAATGATTATATGACACAATGCATGTATAAATTCACTCAGTATTGTTTACTTGAATCTTCCCGTTGATGTTTAGGACTGCTATTGATCAGTCTCTTATTGGCATATGTACATGCTCTGTGTATTGCCCCGATATTGCCTTAATCCACATGTATTATAAGCAAAGATAGATAGTAGTTAGCAGTGGAATCCAGGACACTCATTTCGTTCTATTTTGGACTCGTCAGACGGATGTACTTGCATCCTAAATTTGATGTTCACTCTGGGACTCGAACCCAGTACCTTTCATTTCAAACGCCATCGCGTTATCCACTCAGCTACTGAGTCCACTGCTAGCCACTATCCATCTTTGCTTAAAATGCTTGTGAATTAGGACAATATCGGGGCAATACACAGAGCATGTACATATGCCAATAAGAGACTGACTAATTGCAGTCCTAAACATCAATGGGAAGATTCAAGTAAATAATACTAGATGAATTCAAACTTAACCTCATTGCACAAGCTAGTGGCTATCATGACTCAGTAGCTAAGTGGATAACACGATGACGTTTGATGCGAACGGCTTTGAGTTCGAGTCCAAGAGTGAACATCATCTCTGAGATGAAAGTACATCCAGCTGAAGAGTCCTAAATAGGACGAAACGCGTGTCCCGGATTCCACTGCTAACCACTATCCGTCTTTGCTTAATATGCATGTTTCTTCTAAAATCAACAAAATAACAATTATTGAATGTATCAATCATATGACATGTATAAAATGATACCCATATTGACATGTTTATCTTTACCATTATTAATAATTGCATTATTACTATATTTGTTGTATATGTGAGAAATTTCCCATCCAAAATGTTTTGAATTAAAAGCCAACTAATTCTATTCTTTTTACCACTTTATAATTATTCAACTAATGTCAAACTTAATTTCAACCAATTTTCAGTCTTGATCATTCATACAAGTCCATTGTATGAAATTATCTTATTATGAAATTTGTATATCAAATTTAAGAACAACAGCTGATTATTCCGTCTCTTTGTACTTTAGCTTCCATAAATGTAGATTATTGTAGGCTGTTATTGCTTTAAGAATTAAATGAAATAGTGAATAGCCCCAACTGGTTAAATTACAAAGGCAATCATATATTTACATGCTAGTTTTATTGGATAGTATTAACATAATCGTAGAAACATGCAATTGTAAATTTGTTACTTCTTCGGCCAAAATAAAACTACAAACACCTCTATCTGTATGAATGAATTAGAATCTATTCGTGAATACTTCAATAAAAAATCACAATTCTTTCCTAATAGTTTTTTTTCAATATTTTTTTGAAAGGATTGTTAGTTCTCTGTAACTAATAGCAACCAATCTGAATTATTAAACGTGACGAGATTATAGTTTATGGATAGACTTCGTGTGATACTTGTGTACTTGAGAAACTCTAGCCACTTACTAGAGTCAAAGTTGGACTACAAATTAGTGTAAGGAATTAAGATTAAGAATTAACGTTATAAATTACGATTAGGAATGAGAGCTAGATTTTTCATAACAAACTGAAATAATGTATGATGCCAAAATGCTATTTTGCCATATGGATGAAATAATTTAACTCAAAAATCTTGTAAAATAGGTGACAGAATTAGCTTTGTATTGAACTCAAAATGCTCGAAATCTGTCAAGAAATATCCTTTTTGATCATTCTACATTAAAAATGATGTTAGGCGGATGAAGCGACCATTTCATTTTTACATAACACATGAATGAATTAGTTTTTGTTTTTAATCTAATTCGTCAATGGTAAACTGATGAAGTAAGAATGCTAAAATAGATAACGGTATTTACACACGACTACATTATATTAGTATGGTTACATTGGTTTAACCCATAATTTATAGTAATCCAAATCGATGGAATAAATTACTAGGTAAAGTGAATAGTAACATGTAAGTGAAAAACTGACAGGATTATATTCTAAACAAATATAAAATGAATAATAGAATAGAATAATAGAATAATAATAATAATAATAATAATAATAATAGAATAATAGAATAAAAAATATTTCTTGGATTTCCTTCTTGGGAAAAATTCAAAAATAGAGTCTATCCCATCGTTCACCTTCTTTCTATGTGCTTGATGCTTACTAAGTGAAGAAAAGTATAATTTCCATAGTGTTTATGATATGAGACAAGCCAATAATAATAATGGCCTAAAGCGTACATAGTGCTGTTAAACTCTCCGATTGGTTGCCGCAGCCATTAAAACAGAACAGAGGATGACGTACCTAGATGTAAATTTGCACGCTGATCGGCAAAATAAGTATACATGTAGGTAACAATGGAAAATGCATGTACAACTAATACATATTGAACATAAATATAATTGTATATACTATGCTATAAAATTATTATTTATTTAAACACATAAATATTGGTACAAGGAAGCACCAGATATATATGCGCCTCACAAATCTCATTTGATTTGTGTGAGGGCTGTGATACTGCCCAGGTGCCCAGACTGAAGCAGGTGGTTTTCTTAGGGGGCCACATCCCCAGCCTTTGACCTAAAGATCTGATCCACAAGGCAGTGGAGCATCTCGAAGCGATGCATTCCCATGGTAGCCGGTGACCAACAATTGGTTCATACGCCATTTGTTCCCTCAGAATACTAGAGCCCATGTGCACCATTGGTTTGGAATCAGGGTTTTCCAACTCCCTTAGGTGGACTTTCCGTGTCCACCAACCTGGTTAAAGCGCCGGGGATTCGCTTTTCGTCCTCTCAATTTCGTAAATGGCACCACCGCCACGAGAAGGCAGTGAGTAGGACTTCCCTGACAGAGGTTATATACGCGTGGCCATGTGAGAGCATTTGGAGAGGGAGAGCGGACTCTCCCCACTCTCGGCCATACCAGGGCATTAGGGGAAGAAATGTATTTTATTCAGATTATGATTAAATTTCCTTATTACCATAAGTTTTATCTTTTAATTCTAACAAATTTATCAATAACGATTTTGTAGGTGGTGATGAATCTTCAATCTAAATGTTTTTGTAGCTATTAGAAAGATTCAGAAAATATTATCATGAATACCTTCACATCTAGGATAATGAGGTTATTTAGCAGTATATCTACAATATTCTGATCGGAAAACTGATATTAATTCTTGAAAAATCAATTAACTTCTTGAAAGTACAAAATTCCAACAAGTTTTACTGATTCTATTGATAAATAAATACTAGTTTACATAGATAATGTTTCTTTTTTTGACTGAAAACTGGATCTAAAATCATATGGTTATTTTAAGAATAGTTCAAATTTGTCTCTGTACTCATACTTTTACTATCAGAGTTAAAAATAAATAAACAGTCTATTTTGATAGTATTAAAAGTTATAATTTTGATCAGTTTAATATTATAAAACATATCTTTAGAAATATACTCACAGTTTTTAGATCCAACAGTTAGATAATAGATTATGTAATAAATATTGAATTAGATTGTTCAATAATTGATAATCCATCCATCTCAACGTTTGATCATTACGATAATGTAATTAAGTTGAAACAAAGTTTAATGAGTAGCTGAAGTGTATTCAGATGATATGCCAATAATATTAGATGCTACTTTAATCCTTTATCTGGTTACAATTCACTTAGTTGTTTCTTTAAAGTGAAAATATTTTCAAAAGACGTTAGGAAAATTTGAATTTATGGTACGTTTGACGGAAAATATTTGAATACCACTAAATTTTGGATGGAAGCTGAGAATTGAATATAGTACAAGTATTCACCCATTCCCTATTCAAGACTCGTCAACTAGATAAATCTAAATCCTAATTCTTCGATTTTCACCAAATTATCATAACTCCAAAAATTATTATCCATCAGTCACCAACTTATTCGTTGAGTATGACATTTTATAATTTGTAAGGGTTTGTACATTCTCGCTGTTGATATTCAAGGGACTATTTGATAAATCTACATTAGAATATAAGTTGCTCGAATAGATGCCTTGATATTATATATATATATATATATGACCATGCAATATCATGGATTGATTGGAGTTAAACATGAATACAGTTGGATTCTAGCTTAGTGGTCTAGAAGTTAGGCATTCGTGCGCGAGATCGATTTGTGCATGTGAGGTCGTGGGATGTGCACTGCTGAGAAGTTCCATAATAGGACGAAACTATCATCTAGTAATTTCAAGTTTTAAATGGTGGTATAGTATTGATCGGTTCATTATTACTGCGCTTTAATAAAGGTTGGTAATATTTAGAACAATGACTAATAGGAGAGCCTGTTTGTTACTGAGGGTTTGTTCAGTTCGAAATGTCAGTAACTGAATAGTATAAACTCTTATAAACGATCTCTTTTTTATGTTTCATGTTATCATAGAGAAAGTTAAACAGGAGATGGATGTAGTTTCAGTTTATATATACATGTATATTTATCACTGTCAATTCTGATTAGTTTGAAACCAGTTTGTTGAATTTGGCATACATCTATTATTTGTACATGTTCGTTTAATAGAGTAGTTTTAATATTGCTGAATTGTTTTTCGTGAATATAAAGTAATAGTTTTTATTTATCTGATCATGATTTCTTATTTTTTCAATAGAGGCATATGGACTCTGATTTATTAACCATACCAGTTTTTACTGTATTTGGCTAATGAAATGTTATTCCGTCATATCAGCTCATTGTCATTCTATTGGTTATCAATTACACATTTATAAATTGTATGTAGATAGTTTAATAAAAAATATATTCAATACCCTTATAAATTACACCAAGATTGTCTGTGCTACCTGTATGATATTTTTAATTAGTTGGTTTTAGAAGTGCTTAAAGTCAAATGAATACGCAAGTTATGATAGATTTCATCCGTTCAAATTCACTACGCGCTTGATATGGTCAAGTTTGACTTGAAAAAAGTACATGAATAAATGATATTGCAGGTATTCGGGTAATTGGCTACCAACTGAAGTCACTTTGAAACCTATACCTTATTGAAAACAATAAATAACAGCGTAAAACAGTTACCATATGCAGATTAATATATCTGACCATACAAATTAGTGTAGATTTAGGGTAGTTTAAACCTGTGATCTATTAGTTGAAATACAAATGCTTTAACAACTAACTTACTATTTACTGTAGTTACTATATTATCATGTGATTTTAAGGAATTTAGCTTATTGGCTAAATTAAAAATGTACAAGTTTAATAGTACATTTCTCTGAGTGCAGTTTAACTGCAAATGTATTTGATCCCAACCAATTTCATACATTTTCTTAAGCCGGTTACATTCCTAAACTACCATGTTTTAACAATGAGATACAGAATAAAAAGATTTCGGGAAGATTATTCACCACCACCTTTGACTTGATCTTGTATAATTATCAATGTTCATTTTATGGTGTAATGTGGTCTAGTCTGCTCATATATAAACTATGTATGTATGAAATATACGATTCATATACCTCAATGGCTGATATTTGTATTCTGCACTGGACGTGCTGGGTTAGGTGATAAGTTACTATATAGTGAACCAATGAGGATTCAGAGTTGAATCAAGGCTTCTCGCGCTGTTTCGACGCATCATTTGGACAAAAACATGAAAGTCGGTATTCTGGTTAGCAATTTCATCACGTGTTATTTGAAGGACCACAGAAAACAACAACTATGTTTTTAAAGGACATTGAGTTAATAGACCAAATTTGAAACCACAGCGTTAGTTAGGAGGACCGGAAGAAGTATATGTGAGAAATCCTCTATCAATCAGTAGACAAATGAAATAAAACTCAAAAATTTACAATGGACCGATAAAATGTCCAAGGGTGTATGAAACGGAACTTCTACACTAGGATCATTGGATAAGAGTGAATTCACCGCAAATAGATTCTAGAGGGGTGTTACAATTACTTATTTTAATGAGCAAAAATTGCTTAATAGAGTAATAGCGACCAGTGTAGAATTTAAAATGTAACATTACTTAAGCTGTTCAGTGAGTAGGTGAACTAGTGATAAGAATCCCACTATTCCACTAAACGCATACTAACGAATGATTAATATTATGATTTAAATAGATATCGATTGGAAATAGTTGTTTGAAGTGAAGTTATACGAAAACTTAGAAGGAAACCTATTGAATAATATATTTATCCAATATGTCAGTCGGGTCAGTCAGCTACAACGTAGGACCAGGCACATATATGCATAGGTTCAAGTTGCCATACCTCACTAGCACAACAACTCCAATATGTTGGAGTGAATGAACAGTTTAGAAAACATGTCACAGAATAGAGACTAACACATAAAAATAGCTTAGTAGGTATTTACCATTGATATTAATCTTGTTCGTTCTAATGAACATTACTGGTTGACGATGCACGATCAAACATCCTCACCAATTGACCGGCACAGTGTATAAAAGTTTCTCCTCCCATCTAAATAATCACCCTAGTGGTCTCAAACCAATCTATCAAAACTATTTTCTTTTCTTTCTACCATCACTGTCTCCTAGTTTCAAAGTTTGCAAAAACCTCGGGGCATTGTTATCCGTCGCTGCAGTATGGCGTTGTCTTCATATACAATACTGATGACAGTTTGAATTATTCAGATATCATCACTAAAACGGGTCACGGAGATTGTTGAATTTTACTGCGATCACGAACTGACTTAATTTAGACAACTTAGATCGATTCACAATCTCGATAAAGTGTGCGCTGTTTTATACTTTCTTTTTTAAAAACATACAAACCTTCCGTTTGTAGGCTTTTTAATGCATTGTTTAAAAATTCCAAAGTAACTTCTTTTGTTTAAACATAACGTTACTATTTTATAAATATGAAAAGTTCCATATCATTGATGAAAAAGACGTTCGATTCTAGACTAATTAGTTTACTTAATATCCTTTAGCTTCTGCTTATTTATCCAAGTACATTTTAATATTACAACCTGACATATTCATATTTCGGGAACAATTCTCAAAGTACTTTGATTTTTGGATAACTAATTGTGATGAAGTAGAATTTTTTTACACTAAATTGTGATCTATACTGTTGCATTATCTAATTAGTACAGTAAGCTAACATTTTTCTAAAGCCAATCAACACTCATATATTAAAAGCCTTATTTGTCAAACAAAAATACTTCCAAAGAAGTTGGGATAAATAATTTTTCCGTTATACACCCAACGGATACTCCCTACTCAGTTTAACATAAGCAACTAGCGAACCTAGCACTATTTATGGTTCATCCATGGCATTTTATGCAATTTCTTGGTTGCCACTATACCAACTCACTCGATTAATTGATAGTCACATAGATTAGGTTAACGTTTTCATTCACTAAACAATATATAATAGTGAAGCTAGACCAAAGAATGAGGTTTGGATCCAAGAGAATTTCAGTGTGGGTTAATATCGTAAATTATATATGCACACATAAATTATCCGATTAAAACACCATAATAGTATTATGGACATCTTAACGAGCGTCATAATTGTGAAAAATTGACTTTTAGCGGTTTGTTCATACTTTGTAAATGTCGTCTCAGCGATTTTTACATTGTGTATTATTTGCCGACGCTGGAAGTGGATGGAAAAAGCGATGAGCTAGTATGCCTATGAAATGACGCCTTGATATGTTAAATAACTACGTAGATTTGGAATCTATCGCTTCATCATGATTCCCTGATTGTTCAGCACTATCAAATATCGCTCAGAATAGACGTTAGTCGCAACGTTGCTGTAGTATATTATAACAACAAGGTTCATTGGCGAAGATGATTAGCTCTTGGATGTACTATTTACTAAATATTATTCCTATTTATTTCCTAATCATTTGTAGTATACTTCCCATTTATCTATCCACATTCAATTAATGTGTGAAGCATTTTTGATTTAGTGACCCAATGTACTAGAATTTATATGCTTTAAATAAATAAAGTAAATTATATACACACAAACCATGTGATTTTAAACGATTATTCTGTCAATTTGATAAATGATTTCAGTTTGTATCATATACTAGCTGGCTGGTCAAAATAGACGAAAAAATTACTTTATTAAATGGAGTAGATACGTGTAAAGATTTCAGATAATTAGGTGTATAGAAATGCTGTCAATAAATCCACATTTAAAATGATTAATGTAACATCTTTGCGTGAGACAGCAATAAACATTAATCAGTAATAAGTGCTAGCATGTAATTTTTACAAGTCAGTAACCTTTCTACAAACACTAACTCTCAGTCTTCTTAGCCAAAGAAACTTACACCCTTGAGGAGAATTAAACCGTTCCATGTTAATTCTTTGATTATTGTGTAAAATGAAAACATCACAACGGACATTACTATTTGTTTACGCAACACATAATGGAGTTAGCAATAAAAATCAGAGTATCTTTATTTCTGATAATTCATGCTACCAACCATGTACTTTATGGGACTGCTGGAGAAACACTTTTGTCTTGATGATTTGACAATATGGGAATAGAGTATCAGTGTTTACTTTTTACGTAATATGGATCTTGCAGAATTCACTTAGAAAAATCCACTCAAGAGATTCGTTGAAATTCATGAATTCAATATAAAAACAGGATTATAATTTTTACTACATGTTAGTCATATTTTTAATCATATCTGTGAAGGCGATGCAGTATCACTGACTAATGGGCAATCTTTGTAAGACCACACTGAAACCGATGAATTGACTTTAAGAGGAATTGTAATCATTGAGGACTGATTATCTTACAGCTTATATTGCTTTATTCAAAAAGTGTTCTATAACTGTGTTTCACTATGATAAATTTGAAAAAATGTTACACATTGTTTATAACATATTGATCCCTTGCTGTTAATTTTAGATTTCAGATGTGAAGCTGGGTAATACAAATTGGAACACTGTAGAGAACATCAGACCTCTGAAGATTACAAGTAAGCCTTGTCCACAAGCGCCAAATAGTACAAAACGTACGTCAAGCGTTTTTTATAAACTTCTTCCGACTAAATAACAACTCTATATAGTCCACACAATGTCGAACTACTTGGAGTAGTGGACACATTCCGACTAGACTAATAGAAATCAATCAGAAGTAAAAGACCAAACAAATATGAAGCTGGTTACTAGTCAGTGATCAATATAATTCCACCATGCTCTAGGTAGTCATCATTTAATACATTTAATCAGGAAATACACAGAAACAATGATTTTAAGTGTCAATTATTATTATCACTATGGAAAAACAAATGTTTATTTCAAATAAATAAAATTGAGAATATCAATAAAACAATAAACAGCTGTTAAACTATTAAAACATTATATCAAAATAAGGGTTTAATTTTTTTTTTTTAAAAAAAGAGAAAATAAAATAGAAGAAAAGAATTCCTCCCATCGCCTTGCTCAACGAGAAAAAACGGTTTATATAACATCTTCTTCGTCTACAACATTTGATTTTTTCGCAGCCGCGGTCGCCACCACCGCCACTTCTTCTTCTTCTAAACCTTTAATACTTTGAAGTGATGCTTTCAGATTAGAGACCAGTTGTTGGATGGTTGAATTTTCGGAACAATTTAAAATATGACTAAATTTGGGCACAATGGACTTGATTAAAAATTCTAAATTGATTATAATGATAGATTGCTAAAACAAAAAGACAAAAACAAAATGTTTACAAGGAAATTTACGTGAATCATGAATTATTTTAATTACATAAATAAAAATTAACCAAACAAAAGTTATGAACATACAATTTCATGGCTAAAATTATTGTGATTTCTCATGTAACTAAATCAGGTATTTATATATAGGTTTCTAGATGACACGATTACACCATTGATACAGTAAGCAATACACGAATCTGGTAGTTAGGCCTTAGTTTTACTCGGTTGATAAATGGCCTACAAAATCGGAATTCGACGAGCGTTTATATTCTACATGAATTCTTAAATCCATCTTTCCAGTTTACACCACGAACTGATCTTAGTTTAAAAAAAACACATTGAAAACCAAGAAACACTGGACATTTGTTTCGGGTATCTATGATCCGACCAGGGATCAAGGACAAGACTGTCAAGTTTCGCAACAAGCGCCTAAGAGTTAGACAGCTGAGACGGCAGTTAGTAGCTTAAATCATTTTGCGGTATTGAGCAACCATACTAGGATAAAATAGATGTCCAGTGTTTTTTTGGTTTCATTGTCTAAGATCAGTTCGTGATACAAGCTGGAAAATTGAATAATCTCCACAAACATTCCACCCATCCAGTAACCTTATTTTCTATTATAAATATTCTGTATACATGTATAGAATTCTGTCATATAAATACAATTTACTTTGCTATACAGTTATTATTCGTCTAATATCTGTTTACTAAAGGTATTTTGTCAATAATTCGGATATTTTTAAAAAGTACTCATCATGTACACTATAACAAAATTAACTAGATCAACCAAAGCTAAGATTTGGTTGAACATTACAAATAGATCAAGTGAACAAATCAAGTTGGAATGTTGTAGGTTACTTACTCTAGCCGGATCAGAAATATCAATAGGTGAAACACGTTCAAAACAATCCAGTTCTGAATTTAATGTTTGTACAAAACACGATGTTAAAGTTAAATCTAACTCTGAACAATTTAATAGATGGATGCTTTGAATAAATTGTCGTAGAGACCGAATAAGGTAATATGTACTCATTGTTAATTTTAAACCATCTGAAAAATAATAATAAAAGGATAGTATACTATGAAAATACAAATTATGTAGAAGCAAATTTACGATTGGTTTTATTCTCAAGATAACACATTCTTGAATTATATTGGATCTGTGTGATCGAGCTGTTTACTACGAGAAATTGTATTATCTAGTTCGACAACCGACTTCTTTGCTTATATTGCTTGTAGGACCAGTGATCCTTTTTTAAACCGCTAACATAACGAGCTTTTCTTGGGCTATGTTTCAGTAACTGTAAATAATGACGGGAGAACCTTGAGTGCTTGTTGACGCACAAGTTACTTCCTATCAGAAGAGGAAGATGACAGGGAGAATGATTTTTTATTGTACTCTTTACTTACGACTTAAAAACGATACAATAATAAACTTCAAATAACTGATTGCGTGGCAACATAAATCAAAAATTAAAGTGCATACCCAACTCAGTCGTGAATGAAAGGGAATGATGTATCCAGAATAGTGAGATATATCACAAATCTTTATGCGTCAAACGATAGCTTATGAGTAGGAGAACACAACAAAACAATAATTCAACTGTCAGAACTGATATAGATGAAAAGTGGCTTCAACCTGCGATCCATTAGTTTAAAAGCAAACAGTTAAGTCAGTGAGCAACAGCTTCCCACTGAGATCACCTTTAGCCAAATTTGAAACACAAATAATTAAAATACCAACCTGCAAAAGTTTTTGCAGACTTAAATAATAAATAGTAGATACTTCAAAATGCTTGCCAGTGGTTATGTATTGTGTCTCACTTTTTAGCATTAAAATTCTTGTATCTAGTTGACTAAGAACTGTGACGCAAGTGTAGCGAACATGTGTATGTAGTCTAATGAATGTGGAGGACCAACAAATGCTCAAACCATTATATGTTTGAATGTTAACTAACGTGAAAATCGTAGACGTAAGAAAAACTTAAACTATACAAAGACAAGTTTTTAGAAAATGTAAAGTGATGGTAAGAACTTATGTAACAATGACTGTAAAGATGAATAAATTAATATGAGTCAAGTTTAAAAAAGACACAAGAATGGAGAAAAGTAGTTCAGCATTGACAGTACAAACAAACAAAAGATATTAGCCTAATTAAATGTTATAAACTAAAGTTATTAAGGTAAAGTATGAGTCTGATATGGAAGATCCACCTAGGGGAGTTGGAAAACCTTGATTCCAAAAGTTGCTGCATATGGGCTCTAGGATCTTTAGGAAACAAGTGGTGTATGAACCTATTATTGGTCGCTGACTACCATCCCGATCGTTGCTGATACCTTGACGTGGTGGTCGGGCTTGCCTATCATGATGAAGCAATCGAGCTATGCTGGCTGGAACAATCGTTCCTCGAGGTCCTACCATGCCAGACAGGTCGGTTGAAGAGCGGTGAGACTAAAAGCAGCAAACCCAAGGTCCGAAGGCGAAGTCGTACTGCTGACTGTACAGAGGTGTGACAGCAGTAAGGTGTTTCCTTCAGACAACCAGCATGACAGCGATGCTGCCTTCCCACAAGGAGGGGTGGGGTTAGAAAAGGTCGACCCTAAAAATGCACACCTTGCCGTATTCTACGGATATCCGTCTCCGGCGGTAAGGTCCTTCGAAGAACGGAGCTAACACAAAAACTACCCACAAAAAGGTCGTGTGTGACCGACCTCAAGCAGTTGTCCCTTGGGCACTGCGGTCACGCTCTCAGGTCATTAAGACCACTTCTAACCCAATTTCCTTTTCAGGTACCTCTAGAAGAATCCTTCCACGGTGTGGGCAACCGGGAAGTGATAACTGCCCTCATACCTCTAACAACACTCAAGACCACTGTATTCATAATCAATCTCCTTCTTCAATTCCTACTATTCCTTCTACCTTGACTTTCAACACTAAACTTCCTCTCTCGGTTTCCTCCTCAAGTGTCACCATGGCCAACGATTCTAGTGCGCGAAACGCTGTCCCAGGTCTACTAAAACCTCGCTCCAAACTACACATTGGAGCCTTCAACGTACGTACTTTAAGTCAAATCGGTCAACAGGCCTCCTTAGCTAAAACTCTAGAATCTCGTACCATTGATGTATGCTGTGTCTCCGAAACACGCATACAGGATCCCAGTGTGGTCATTCACTTGACCTCACCTAGCCAAAATGGACAGCCGACGAAATACACCCTCCGTGTATCTGGCGACCCGTTGGCTAGTTCTCGCGGACTTGCAGGTGTAGGCATAGCACTAAGTACAAGGGCAGAACAGGCACTACTAGAATGGATCCCCGTTAACAGTCGCCTGTGTGCTGTCCGGCTAAATGGCTCCGTAAGAACTCGGAAGGATAGGGACACACGTCGTTGCCTTTTCGTCGTTTCTGCCTACGCTCCCACTGACTGCAGCCATGATGAAGTAAAAGATGACTTTTACAGAAAACTCTCTGAGCTTCTTCAGAAAGCTAAGCGCTCAGACATAGTAGTCGTAGCGGGTGACTTTAATGCCCAGGTAGGCAGCTTAAATCAAACAGAAAGACATTTAGGTGGGTGTTTTAGTATTCCGGCTCAACGAACCGATAATGGTGATCGTCTGTTGCAACTATGCTCAGACAATCGTTTATTTTTAGCAAGCACTAATTTTAAACATAAGGAGAGACATCGTCTAACATGGCGACCACCTGCACCAAACCAACGATGGACTCAAATAGACCATATTGTCATCAGTCATCGTTGGAGAGGCTCAATAGAAGATTGTCGCTCGTATTGGAATACTTGTTTAGACTCTGATCACAATTTAATACGAGTGCGCATTTGTCTGCGCCTCAATGGACGCAGGAAAAGTACACTAAGAAGACCCATTAGGATTGAACTGGAGGACGAAAAAGCCAAATGCGAATTCCAAAAACAACTGAGTTCACATCTAGGCAGTTCTGTAAACGAGACTGACCCAGATGCTGCTTGGAAAGACATACGAACAGCTGTGGAAACAGCAGTAACATCTATTAGTCATTTAAACCATAGGGCTCCAAAAAACCAGTGGATTTCCTCTAAGTCTATTTCACTGATGGATTCGCGTAAACTCATCCCATCAGGCTCTGAACATGACGAAGAGCGTAAACAAATTAGATCTAGGTTAACTAAAAGTCTAAGGAACGATCGTGAGCAGTGGTGGGCAACGAAAGCAAAAGAGATGGAAAAGGCAGCGGCTGTAGGCAACACCAGGCAACTATTCAGACTAATAAAAGAAACCGGAATTAAGAAGTCAAGTGTAAGTGAGACAATCTCGGAAAAAGACGGAACCCTTATCTGCTCTCAACCTAAACGTTTAGAACGATGGGCGGAACACTTCAAGGAGCAGTTTAGCTGGCCTTCAGCTACTGCACAACTACCCACTATTCCTAGAAAACCTGAATGGAACATTGAGGTAGGCCCCCCGACCCTACTTGAAGTTCAAAAGGTTATAGGTAATCTGAAACGAGGAAAAGCAGCTGGTCCTGATGGATTGGCTCCAGAGGTCTTTAAATATGGTGGTCCAATTTTAGCGATTAGGTTGACTAATATTTTAGCTAAAATCTGGGAGTTGGACGTAATTCCATCTGACTGGTCACAATCACTGATTGTCCCAATATATAAAAAGGGGTCAAAATCATCCTGCGATAACCATAGAGGGATTAGTCTGACTAACATAGCATCTAAAATACTAGCCTCAATAATTATCGGGCGCCTAACTAAGACTCGTGAACTGCAAACACGAGAAAATCAGGCTGGCTTCAGACCTGGTCGTGGCTGTATCGACCACATATTCACCATTCGTCAAGTTTTAGAGCACAGACACGCTTATCGGCGTCCGACAATGATAGTTTTCCTTGACTTGAAAGCAGCATTTGACTCTGTAGACCGAGAGGTTCTGTGGCAGTGTCTGTCATTGAAAGGTGTACCTGAGAGGTACATAAACCTTTTGAAGGCTCTTTACTCGAACACTATTAGTCGAGTAAGTGCTTATGGCGAACTGTCACATGATTTTACAACCTCAAGTGGTGTCCGTCAAGGCTGTCCACTATCCCCGTTTTTGTTTAACTTCATTATAGACCTGTTGCTGCAAATAACACTCTTCGACTGAATCTACAGGAATTGATCTCCTACCAGGGGGACCACTAAGCGACTTAGAATACGCAGATGACATAGTCCTGTTTGGTGAAGACGCTGACAAAATGCAGAGTCTTCTGTTGGAACTCAGTAATAATGCCAGGATGTTTGGGATGCGTTTCTCCCCATCCAAATGTAAATTGTTACTCCAGGACTGGCCTGCGTCAACACCCGAACTAAGGATAGGGAGTGAAGTAGTCGAACGCGTCGACAACTTCACTTATCTTGGAAGTCTGATCAGCCCTAATGGGTTGGTGTCTGACGAAATCTCTGCACGGATTCAAAAAGCTCGTTTGGCTTTTGCCAACTTACGTCACCTATGGCGTAGACGAGATATCCGTCTATCAATTAAGGGACGAGTATACTGCGCATCAGTTCGTTCTGTTCTACTTTACGGCTGTGAAACATGGCCATTAAGAGTAGAAGATACTCGTAGGTTACTAGTATTTGACCACAGATGTCTTAGAAATATTGCTCGCATCTGCTGGGATAACCGGGTAAGTAATAGTGAGGTTAGACACAGGGTATTAGGGAACGATGGTAAATCAGTTGATGAGGTGATGAATCTTCATCGACTGAGATGGTTGGGCCATGTGTTACGTATGCCTGAACACCGATTACCACGACGCGCTATGATGACTAGTATTGGGGACGGTTGGAAGAGAGTTAGGGGCGGTCAAACCAAAACATGGCATCAGTGTTTGAAGTCACTAACTTCTAGCCTGAGCCATGTTGGTAAATGCAGACTACCTGGTTGGGGTCCGCGTGACTATCGTAACCAATGGTTGGAGACTCTAGGTGACATGGCTCAGAATCGATCACAATGGCGTAGGTGTATACACTCTTTATCTTCCCTTAAACCTTGAGATTAAAATTGCTTCATATCTCTCTTCCTTCCTATACTATATCCTTATATACAACCTATAATTTATATACTACTACCAACACTAAATTAACTACTATGAATCCGGTGTTGATCTTGTTGTGCTAACGAGGTATGGCAACTTGGACCGATGCATATATGTGCCTGGTCCTACGTTGTAGCTGACTGACTGCTGACTACCATAGGACTGCATCTCCTAACGTTGCTCCATTGCCTTGTGGATTAGACCTCTAGGTCAAAGGCTCAGGGAGTCGCCCCCTAAGAAAACCACCTGCTTTGGTTTGGGCGCGCTGATAGTATTCCAGACGTCACATAAATTAAATGACGAAGTGTGGCGCATATATATTTGGTGCCTCCTTGTACCAATGTTTATGTGTTTAAATAAATAAACACATTAAATCAGTCTCAATCTTTTAACACAGATACGTTCAACAAAAAATGTGACAAAATTTGAAACCGGAGTTTAAAACTTTTCTCTTCTGGAATTTTTAAATTAGTCAACATGAAAACTCTTGAAAATTCTAACAGAATATTTAAAAATAAAGAATTTTGGAGAGAACAACTTCATCATCAGGCCTATTACTTATAATTATACAGACTAATGCTGAAGTTATTGAAAAAAGAATTATTTGCTTTAATATAAGAAAATTCAACTGTTAGAACATTTCTACAATTTAAAAAAAAATAATTATTACCATTAAATATATTTTTATGATATCCCAACCAGTGGAAAATTGTACTTTCATGATATAATGTAAGTCACTTCTTACATTAAGTTACAAAACGTCAGAAATACAATTTTCTACTCATTGGAATATCGCAGAAGTACATTTATTATTAACTTACTATACAATGTTTAATTTATTTAAAATTATTAAGACCAAACTCAGCATTTTTTTTAAAATTAAGAGACTACATATCTATGAATGAACAACACTTCTAAAATGTAACTTACAATCAGCTGCGGTATATTGGTTGAGTATTCCAAATTCCATTAGATCTGCAATAATTTTATCTTGTTCTCCTTTAGGTAAATTTGATAAAGTTTCCCAAGATTCTTGCTGAGAATATAAGTCAGAAACATACTTAATATATACACTGATAAGTACTTTAATTGTAATTTTCACGTGTATATTAAGTGATTACAAAATAGAAAATGGAACATTTATTTTAAACGTTTAACAGAGAGGTATATGTATTAAATTGTATACAATATCAGAATATACCAGGATGTGGTGTATGGTAGTGTGAACATTTATTTATATTACAATTATCACCAGTTACTGTTGTGCATGAGTAAAATTGAGTCAATAAAAATGGGTAAACAGGAGTGTAAAGTGGTATTTACCAAGTCATTCTTCAATATGCGACAGAATTGCTAATGATGTCTCAGTTTCTTGTAAATGACTGTTAGGTTTTTTCTGTGAGAATGATCGCGATAACTTCCTTAAATTCATATTTCCACAGTGAATTTTAATGTTATTTGATTGATTGTTGTCACTTTTGGTTTGCAGTGTGGTGTAAGCCCCCAAATGCCCTGGTACGGCCGAGAGTGGGGAGAGTCCGCTCTCCCTCTCCAAATGCTCTCACATGGTCACGCGAATATATAGCTTCTGCCAGGGAAGTCCTACTCACTGCCTACTCGAGGCGGGAGTGTTGTGTACGAAATTGAGAGGACGAAAAGCGAATCCCCGGCGCTTTAACCAGGTTGGTGGACACGGAAAGTCCACCTAAGGGAGTTGGAAAACCCTGATTCCAAACCAATGGTGCACATGGGCTCTAGTATTCTGAGGGAACAAATGGCGTATGAACCAATTGTTGGTCACCGGCTACCATGGGAATGCATCGCTTCGAGATGCTCCACTGCCTTGTGGATCAGATCTTTAGGTCAAAGGCTGGGGATGTGGCCCCCTAAGAAAACCACCTGCTTCAGTCTGGGCACCTGGGCAGTATCACAGCCCTCACACAAATCAAATGAGATTTGTGAGGCGCACATATATCTGGTGCTTCCTTGTGCCAATATTTATGTGTTTAAATAATAATAATGATAACTTTTGGTTCGCTACTTTTGTGGTGACATAAGGTCATTGTTATACATACAAAGTTGTTCAACTTGAAATATATAGCGGGAGACACTCACTATTAGTGATCCGTCCGCGCATAACTCTGAAGATGAAATCAATACAATTCAAATTTTTACCAGTTCCACAGTACAGCAGCCTTTTGATTAAGGTACATTTACATATTAGAGTCTTAAAAATACTATAGAAAATTCAGTAAAACTCATTATGCCATCTGAGCTGCAATCAGGTGTATAACTAGATGTTACTTATTTTGTTCCAATTTACAGTGCTCTCAGTTCGTACAGGTCCGTTCAATGGAAAACTTTTTAAACGATTGATCACCAAATGTCCAAAACTGAATGGTAACCATACCTCGGACAGTTAACAAGAACTAATTACTTATAATCCCATAGGGCCATTAAGCGATTGGTATTAATTCATCATATCAACTTGAAAAGTTTAAGCGAATACCCTTAAGTGAATCCCTTCCGTGTTCGTTCCAAGGAACATAAGATGCCAATGTTTTAACATGTGATTCTGAAATTAAGTTCATTGTTAAATAGGATATAGTCTGTAGATGTTGAAATCTTCAGTACTAAATAAACAACTGTCATTTAATGCGACGAGAAATGCTATATTGAAAACTGAGACGAACAGTAACAGCGGAATCTATAAAATGGATGTTTGAAACGGAGACGGTAATGCAAAAAGGATAAGAAAACATTGACAGAGATGATTGCTGATGACCAGACGGAAAGTTTAAGCTAAAGGAAATATGAATCAGTGATATCTGATACTTTCAATTAATGAAAAGGAGGATAACCAAAAGATACTTGTTAAGTATTGGTCAAACATGGCGTTTTTAGATGTGAAGGTACTTGGGGAGTTTTATTTCTCTTTTAAAGAATCATGTCGTTGGAAACAAAAGATAAACGATAAGGGTATGTTCTGCAATCTTCAGCGTCAGTTTTAATTACTCCCCTTTTATTTAAAGGGAGAGGACAATATGATTGACCTATTCATAAGACATATATTACGACTGTGATATTTCAGTTGATTCAACAGCACGATTTCATATTTGAGAACTTTTTCTAATCTAAATTAATTACACACTGAAAATAGGTGCTTTTAAATTTGAAATACTGAAGTCAATTTTTCCAGTATGGTAGGATATTGATAAACAGGAATTTTCAGTATTACAGCTTAAATAAGTAAGCTTGATCATCACATTGTGATAGTAGCGGTCAAATTCACAGGAGTCCAAATGATTCAATAGAGTGTAAGATTCCTAATATAACTCTCGTTTGGTGAATGGCATGTAACAAAGACAAGCTGAGATTAAATACGAGCACTGTATTACGCCCCATGTAAAGTCTGTTCTGAATATTCATAGAAGAACCAGGTTGAGAACAAACAGAGGTATCGTGCACAACAATTGCCATATTCTCTGGGTTTTTTTGGTTATAGATTTGATGACTAAAACCAGTTGTAACTTGATTAGTAATTATGAGATTGATGTTTTTCTTTTACGACATTCAAGAAGCGGCTTAATGTAAGCAAATCTTTGTTGACATGCGTTTTTTATGATTAAAATGACAAGTTATGGACTGAAAAATATGATAATTACTTTTGCACGATTTTCAACAGCTTCGCAAAGTAAACGAGATTGTTCATCAGCGGCACGTTTCCATGCACGTGATAAGCTTCGATTGAGAGTAGAAGAAATATCAACACTCAGTAATTCTGTAAGCTAACCGAAGAAAAACAATACATGTCTGTCTTAACTTACAATAAGAATTTATGTATAATAGCAATTCAATATACAATGGTGAATTGAAAAAAAGAATTACAGTGTACTATCATAATTGCTAAACATGTGAAAGACGATTGATTAAATATAAAATATTCCTGGGTTAAGTAAAAAAATCCTTTCTGTATGTATTAATTGTTTGGAAAGCATAAATGATCAATAACAAATATGTTCTTTTTTTTACTTTATGAGATAAAACCTTAATCAATGATATCCCTAGGAATATGACTAATTACAATTATCAATACATATTAAGGTCAAACAGATATTTTATTACGAGACGTGTAAATGTATGCAAGGAAACTGAAAGGCTTTTTAACAAGCGAATTCATAACAATTATTGTATCTTAATAAAAATATTCAATAATAATAGTAGAGATTATAAACCACCTCTACTAAATGTAGGTTTATGCATGAAAATTTCAACCAACAGCTCGAAGCCCCTCCACTTAATTTCATCTGGACGGCTAGGTAGTATCACTAGGCCTTCACACAAACAATGTGGTTTAAAAGTTAAGCATAAGAAACGGTACATGGTAAGTGAGTTGCATTAAAACCTTGAGTTTGAACCACGACTTTGTGAGTTACTGAGTAATATTACACGGCTAAGTCGCACTAGGCGGAGCAAGGTTAGAACCTATGACCCCTAGGCTGGAATCCGAACACTCCAACCGTCAACCCACCCTTTTACGTATAAAAAAAACGTAATCCTCTTAGATAAATTTTACTAATTTCTCACCTTATTAGCATGTGCCTTAATTCGTTGAGCAGCATAAGCCATTGAATAAAATGACACTGCATGACTATCGATCAGTAGAACACGAAGTTGTTGGCCGAATTTCTCAGTCTCCTCCAATGTCCAACTATAAAATTCTATTTGTTTTTTAAAATAAGCAAAGCTTTCTTAATAAAATTGGAATGGAAATATTTGAAAATAAATCTTGTTAAACTACTTAAAAATGAAGCAACTTTTTCGTTTCTTATGATTACGATATGACAGCTAGCAGAGAGCTGTCAGTAAGGAGGCTGATCGGTTAAAGGAGAAGATAGACGATACAGTTAAATATGGACTCGGAGCAGGTCTGTTCCTGGACGACAACCGTTTAAAGTGATGGGGATGTTGGAGTAAGTTCGAGAGTTGTATCATCATTCACATTCATAACTTTATACCGAAAATAGCACCATCACTGGAAAACGTGAGCATTATTTGATTTAGATCTCGCTATAAATTGTTCGCTTAGATCGGATTTTCACTCTCAATAATTTACTTTACTATCACATTCAAAAAATAATGTGCATTGTATCAAGACAGCTGTCTTAGAAAACCATAGTTTTCTTTTCTTAATTTTGAGTGTGGTTGTCTCGCTGAAGAGTCATTACATAGTAGTCGTCTAACCTACAGTGACTACTAATTGACAGTTTCATTTCTGGTACAAGACATTAAAAGGTCAATACTTAAAGAATTACTACAATAATATTAAATAACAGAGTTAGTCCCCTGAGAAATAATCAATCAATTGGTTTCTGGTTCTGTTAGCGGGACATAGATTAGATTAAAGCATGTTTCATGCATGATGGTGTTGCTGCGCGCTGATTGGCTAGTTCTAAACCGATCAGCCCGAGCATATTATTGGAGAAAAATCTAGAAGCTTCTTATGTATATACTATAAATATATGAACGTTATTCAAACTAGTGATTGCTGTTCACATACCATTGTTATTTGTGAATACAATTTCATTCCTGTTCAACGTGTTCTGATTTTGGGGTCTTGTTGAGTGTCATCGTATAAGAATACTAAGCAATAGGAATAGCTGGGTCATTGATATAGCAAAACACAATTATAACAGGTTCTGTCTTCTGAAATCAAATCAATCTCAAGTAAAAGAACTGTTCTACGAGCGAATTGTTAGTACAGACACTGTAAGTATTTGAATGATTTTTCAAGATGTATGTCGTTAGGACAAGAGATGCCTTCAATCATGAAATTAACACCTCAAGCCATATCTGTTAATTTAAGTACCAATTTAAAATGATGCAAAAGGATTTTATAAATCTGCTTTATCTTTTATAGCTAATTTGAAAGTTTATATTCGACAACAGCATAGGATGGAATAAATAAAAATAAGTGAAATCAATAGCGATAAGTTAATCGTTTCCAGAAATATACTACCTGACTGTAACAGACAATTAATGGTAAATAGAAAAATCGAAGCCAAACATAAAATAACGAAGACCCTAATAATTTTTCCAACAAACTAATTAACATCCATACACATTCACAATATTAATAAACGATAATTGGATATTTGGATGGTTTTATACAGAGTGATAACACGAAACCAATGGTGGTAAAAAAAACAAAATTTTCAAGTTTACGTTCAACATTCTAAACTGTTGGATTAAGTTCAGTCTGTTTACGTATACATTTCTATATGGATCTCATGAAACTAATAATATCTTTGTCAGTTAACTACGTCTGGTGAATAATTATCAAGTAATTGGTAGTAATGATGCAAAACACAATCAAAACTGAAAACGAAAATGAACGTTTTGCAATTACAATTCACAGTATATTTTAGTAACTATTGGGTACTAATCACTGAGATTAGAATCAAAGACACCCTGTTACTCAATTGAAAGTATTCTCAAACACATAACTACAAAATACATCTAAGCAATAGTACATAACTAAAATAAATGAGTTGGAGAACGTAGTTTCTATTGAATAAAATGAAAGACACTGGTTAAATAAGGGAAGCTCATTAACATTATGGGAGAAATTGTAGAATCCATGTAATAAAGTGACTGGATAATTCAAGAACATTCTAAAACTAATATACTATAATGTAACTTTAAACAACACTTACAATGTAAACTTACTTAAAGAACAGATATTTTCAAATTGTTGTGGTGATATACCATTAGTTTTTGAGGCAAGAATTTCACCCAACGGTTTAACTACACTTTGACACCATTCAACAGCTGTTTCAGCTAAATTACGATGGAAAGTAAGTGATAATTTATTTAAATAGATTAATTGATTGCCTTCTTGATGTACACCATGCGTTAGTGACTTTGTCATTACTTGTGAACGATAAACTAGAAATAATTCAGCTGCAAGAGATGCTTTACCAAGTAAACCTAATTGAGAAACAGCTGCTTTCACCGATTTAGGAGCGCCTTTCAAAAAGGAGAAATATTTTTGACAAATATACAAAAATAAAAAATACCTTGTAAGGAAATAGTAGAATGGAGAAATTAAAATTTGTGACTAACATTAAAAATCAAATCATATGATATTGTTATCATTAATCTAATGTTAATGTTTAAGTAAATTTAGAATTAACTGAAAATATCAAGCACTAAAGAGAAACAACATTAACAAATACAGATTCCAAGCATTACATACCATGTCTACAAGCTGCTGACACTAGTTCATATTGCAAAGATTCTGTAAGATTTCGTTCGTTACGTTCAATACGCTTAGATAATTTCTCCCAATCTGTTTTAGATCTATGATCAACAGTATCAGATATTTGACCTGATGTACTAGAATTAGACGATTGTATATTTGTATCCATAGATGGTTTTGATATATCTTCAGTCAGTATTTGATTCAATGATTCCTTAGCTTTTACAATTAAATTAGTAGCACGTTGAAAATTTCGTTCAGATATTGCTACATCTAAATCTTCTGGTACATCCCATAACCAATTATGTCGAGATTTATGACTCCCAACTTTTGCTGTGGGAGATTTAATAGCTACGTTTTAAATAAAAAGGAAAAAAAATTAATAAGTGCATTTTAAAAGATTAAAACAATGAATAGGTTATTTTAAGAATTCCAATTATTCATGGTTTCATCCATAGATCCATGAATAAAAAAATGAAGCTAGATAAAAAATGAATATGTAAATGATTGGGGCATGAAGATGGTTACAGACAACTTCATGAAAAGTTGATTCATTATAAGAGGAATTTTTATTACAATTCGATAGCAAGTAAGTAGTAAATATTTGACATCTGCTGTTTCATTTAAGAATGAAGACTTAAACGTTTGAATTATCTAACAAATAATCTGCTTTACAGAAGGTGAATCCGTAAATAATGTTTAAAATTTTCAGAAATTGGGTATTTATTAACATGACTAAGTCGTTGTCTAATAGTCTAAATGGATATTTTTTCCTTATCCTGGCTGATGACACAAGTAATGGCCTTCAGTAACAACTTCAAAAACCTTACTTTGAAATAAATATTAAGCGATGAGTTAATCATTTAAATGTGAGGTTTATGAGAATGAGAGAAATTACTTTCATTATAAAACACTAACACTTAAAAAAAGAGGATGGATATCTACAGATAATACCAGAGAAGAATTGTGCCGAATGAAGCAGATATAGAGAATTCTGTTTCCAGTTTAATATATTACAGAACAATTGATGATATACGACTGATAAGCTTCGTGCTACAGTGGATGCTGCCAGATTTTCAGAAGTTTTCAAATGTTGTTATTTCATACTGGATACGAAGATTGACATGATTAGAATTTTAAAAGTGTAACCCCGAACCGCTAAAACACAATGTTGGTAACAGATTATTTGGAAATTTACTGAGATGCACTGTTCTTGTCATAGTATGAATTATGTATTATTTACCCCAAAGTACCAAAATAGAAAGACTTTTATACAAATGCTAATGTGGTATGGCAACTCGAACTGATGTACGTACGTACGAAGTTCTACGTAGTGACTGTCTGACAAGCGCATACAATCGAACAATATAAATGAAATACGCACAAGTGATAGGTGGACGAGTATGAAGATGAATTACATTAACAACAGAAAATGAGTTTCACGATTCAACAAAATATGGCATGTCATTTACCAAGGAAACTTACTTTCATGGGGATCATCAAAAGGGTTTTTTTTAGCAGATAAGTCCAATTTATCGATAGGTGTTAAGAGGTCTACACAATCAGGTAAAGTGGAAGATAAAGCTTTATGACCAGCAACAACAACTTCAGCAGATATCTTTGGAGGTAACATGGTTAACTTCATAGAATTGTTATCCAAAACGTCATAAGAATTCGTAGTAATATGGGGATTGGATTTTAAATTTGATGCAACATACGAATTAGTATTCCGATATTTACGCATCGTTTCTTCTAATAATGTTAGCCAACGTTTCTAAAATCAAATGAAAAAAATAGAGCTATGTGGATAAAACAAATAAAAGTTATAAGACCAAGTTCTCAACACAGATACAAAACAAGTAATTATAAACCATGTAAGTAATGATAGTACGTAACTATCTAGACAGAAATAGATAGGATAAACAGTAACTAACTTTTTTTTAGGTGGATACTTTACATCAGGGGAACCAACTTGACTTACCTAATGATACGAAAGCCAGATATATAATTTTCAAACAAGTGGAAAACAAGGGAGAGGCTTGGCGGAAAAGACGTTTCTGACACTGTTTTTTTAAAAATTGCTTATTTAAATTTACATGGTGATTCGACGATTTTCTGTCGTCTCAAGAAAACAGTTCGACCAGTTTCCACAGTTTTATTTTAAAGAATATTGCAAAACTTAATCCTATAGAAATGATGCGTAGAGAAACAAGAATATCTGAGAATGTTTTAAACCAATCGCCGAAATACCTTCTAAGAATTTCAGAGAAATTTGAGTAACAAGCAGATTTGAAAACCCCTTCCCCTACCAGTTAGTATCTACAACCTTGACACAAAAAGTGTGGCTAGATTCCATTGTATAAACTTGTATTTGACGAATGATTTTTCTAAAACACTGATTAAAAGTATTATCTTATGAAGCAAGCTGTTTTAATATAGTGGAGTGATGATCGAATGACAGTCAATACAGTATTTCACATTGAGCACATAATTTATTATTTGAAGATGAAAACTGGGAATTCATACAATATTATGAACAAATGTATGCACATATGAAGTTTATGAAAAATTTCAAACTGCAAGATGTGTTTACAGTTTGCAGAACTCGAAAAATAAACTGAGATATTGTAGATTATCCTAATTTACGTTTAAATCCAAACATTGTAATTAAGACAACGAGTTCAAGCATAACATTCATTACTGTTCAGAGGTCAAGGAGTGTACTTTTAATACATACAAATAAGTAAAAGCGAACCGATTATTCGGCAGATACTATCATTATTAATACCTTGTCACTGGGCGTTTCAGTTTGAAAAAGACGATTAGTAGGAAAAACTATTAGTTTAAACGCATTGTTTGGAGTTTGAAGGCGATCCATGGGAGGAAAATTAGCCACGGCAAAGTTGTTCAAATCATACGTTGATTGAAGACGATATGGGTACGGGCTGTAAATGGAAGTAAAATATGTATTAACAAGTCATGCTTAGGATAACTTTCAAAATCTAAAATCGACACGAATTTTCATACTATATATATATATATATATATATATATTCTTGACTTGTAGCTTTCCTACTATATCATCTTTCCATATATTACAGCTAACATCATACATTGAGAGAGTAAATAAGTTAGAACAAGTAACATGTTTCGACTGTACATTAACTATTGATTTACGTCCTTTGATTAGAAGCCCTCGATAATGCCTACACACTGATTACGCAAAATACATAGGAAGTCAATGAAGTACTGGCTACTAGGTATAAATGCAATTCACTTATGTTGTTCATCTTTAGCCACTATAGTTGTTCTACATTAGGACAAAGCCCAGTGCCTTAATTTACGGCAAACTCTTGATGTATGAAAATCTGTCTCGATAGCGGTGACCAATCTTTTAAACGTATTCCTATTTATTTGATGATCAATCTGTGTTGAGGGTCTTATTCACTGAAAAGAGTCTCAAATTTATCCTCCCAAAACTGGTTCTACTCAGTAAAGTTTAAAACCCCAGAGCATGTTGCTATGACAGGGCACAAGTAAATGATAACCCTAATGAAATGAAGGAAGTGGATAAACTAGAAACGTTGCCTCAAATCCTAACCGAATATACCCCAGAAGATAAAACCTCTAGTTAGATGGCAGTTGCTGATGAATTAAAACTTCCACTTAAAAATAAAATATCCAACGAAAATGGTATGAATTGTCAGATAATTAAAGATGAAAATGGAATTCATAGAGATATCAATTATTCCTCACCACTGCCTATCGTATTACATGTGCCATTATATGCAACAATATCAACTGTATACTATGACCATAAATGAAAATCAAAAACTGATCAATCCAACAACTTGAAATAAGTGAATACTTATAGCTGAATTATTAGTTTTAATAAGACTTACGAAGCAGATTGACTGTGATATGCAATAACCAAAGTATCTGTTAATACAAAAACCCGAGCCATGCAAACAAAAGTGAAATCACCCATACTTAATTCGCGCAGATCCCCATCAAATATAACGCGACGACTTGAATCCCCGACCAAAACCTAGTTCGAAAATATCAAATATTAACAAGACGAAGATTTTTAATACCATAGATACAAGAAAATGCTTATTTTTAAATAACTATGCCCAAATTCGAATTTGCTCAAATGCTTTTATATGGTCGATCAATAGATTCACTTCATAACAAACAATTAACTACATCAAATGTGTATCAAAGGTGCTAGAATTCCTAATCACAGTTTGTACGGAAGTGGACGTCAAGATTTCCATAATAAATAAAAACATACAGCTAGAATAAATATGCTTTTTATAAAACTCATACAAGAAAAACAACACGTTTCAATCTAGAAGGAAAATTGTGGGGTTTCGTAAATCATATTTGGGAAAAACTTTTAACATTCTTCGGTAACCTGAAGGAACAAAGATAGGGTGCAATACTAGTTTTACAACAGATAATTCGTAAATAAACTTCAAATGGGGTAGTCTAATCCGTAATACGAACTTATTCTATCGGTCCCACAATAGAATGTCTGGTTAATATGTTGGGATTAAAAAGCGAAATTACATTCTTCTATTCGTTGTGATTTTTTTCAAGATACGATATTATTGTATTAAATTAACAAGTAATAAGCTCAGTATGACATGTAGCATATGATTTGTTATAACTCTAAGTACTTTTCATATATGTGTTTTCATTCTAATTAATAATTGAAACAAGTGTACAATCAATATATGAAAGTATTTCCGACTAGGGTCGTGGTCGTGTTTTGGGGTTAGTAAATCTTCACTTGTACCAGCCTATGTATTTTTACTTTTGCGTCGTAGGAATTGCAGTGGTTCCTCGTTTTACAAGTATGTGATAAACGATCCCGACATAACAATTAGCGACGACCAGATATAATAATTGGTGATGCAGTCATTACAGTCAACTAACAATCATAACACTGGTACTTAAAGTTTTCTGCTGAAACTACTGAAGAAAATGGAAAATAACAGCTGAGTGACCAGAACAAACATGTACCTTGTTTTGACCAATAAATACTTAGTAACAAATAACCTGTTATAGTAACAGACCGATGTATCTAGCTGAACTGGTAATTCTATAACTACAGATTGCATCGAAAAACACAATGGATAAATTATTTTCAGCTCTAAGGATGATGTTAAAATAAAATAAAAGCAATGATTTCATGTGCTTTCATAGACCTTTTTTTCAAATTGCCTATAAATGCATCGTTCAGTGAATAATCCTAAATGCAAGAAAATTTTATTATTTACTTATTTAAACACATAAAAATTGGCATAAAGAGGCACCAGATATGTACGCGCCACACAAATATCATTTGATTTGTGTGAGGGCTGTGATACTACCCAGGTGCCCAGACCGAAGCAGGTGGTTTTCTTAGGGGGCCACATCCCCAGCCTTTGACCTAAAGATCTGATCCACAAGGCAGTGGAGCATCTCGAAGCGATGCATTCCCATGGTAGCCGGTGACCAACAATTGGTTCATACGCCATTTGTTCCCTCAGAATACTAGAGCCCATGTGCACCATTGGTTTGGAATCAGGGTTTTCCAACTCCCTTAGGTGGACTTTCCGTGTCCACCAACCTGGTTAAAGCGCCGGGGATTCGCTTTTCGTCCTCTCAATTTCGTACACAACACTCCCGCCTCGAGTAGGCAGTGAGTAGGACTTCCCTGGCAGAGGCTATATACGCGTGGCCATGTGAGAGTATTTCAATTCTTGGCCATACCAGGACATTTGGGGGTATACAAGAAAAACATATTTAATATATTAATCTAGACTATGCATATCTAAATTTTAGAAGCAAATAAACTTACGGAAGCTCCCTCTACCAGTTCGGCCAGTTGGGTTGCCGAAATTCCAGAATGCTCACTACTGGGTAAGTTTTCAGCTTTTTCGTCAACCTGTGAGATGGACATAGCACGTTCTGAAGCAGACACATCAGTGATAATGTCTTGAAAACATGAGAAAGTAAACAACAATTCGATCTATTATTGTAACAATTCTTATGAATGAGTAAGCAATACATTTCTGTTTGCGAAGCTCACGTAAAATAAGTGGCGAGGATTAAAGATTATGAAAAGTTAAAAGATTTTACTTTTCGTTAGTAATTAGTATTGAAACCAAGATATATTTTAAGTTTATGATAATAGCATAGTGTGATAAGCAGTACTCACAAACGGCCTTTACGAAGCCACCTGACCCATAAAAATGGACAAAAATAAATAGGGGATACTAACAAGTTCTCATCACATGACTTGTCGATAAGTATATTCACAAATAATGTGCTGACGATAATTTAGTAGCTTTAAGAACTATTTATCTGAAAATTACGAAATGATGGTTGTGCAGCCATTTATTACATAAGAAGCCCATAGAATTAACGATAAAACGATCTCAGGCTATTTTGGGAATGCATAGTTGTTAGTGAGTACCGAGTTCAATGCCAGAAGATACTTTAGTACTGGTAAAGGTCAATTTTGTTGTTTTTCCGACACTTTTCAACCTCATGAAATAATTATATCCGATTTAGTAAAAGAAGTATCTTTGACAAAGTCATAAAAACAATGGACAGTCGACATTAAATAATCAATCAATGGATTACGAGAGTTTAGTAACATAGGAGTCAGTTTATTCATAGAAATATAACTATACAAATCTGGTGCAATAATCATTTTAAACAGGCTCTCCACATAACTCATAAGATTAACTTTTCTATGAATAAGTCAGTCAGCTACAACGTAGGACCAGGCACACATATGCATCGGTGCAAGCTGCCGTACCTCGTTAGCACAACAAGATGAACACCGAATTCATAGAAGTAGTTAATTTAGTGGTGGTAATATATAAAAAAAGGTTGTATATAAGGATATAGTACAAGAAGAAAGACAGATATGAAGCAATTTTATTATTAAGGTTTAAGAGAAGATAAAGAGTGTATACTCTTACGCCATTGTGATCGATTCTGAGCCATGTCACACAGTCTCCAACCATTGGTTACGATAGTCACGCGGACCCCAACCAAGTAGTCTGCATCTACCAACATGGCTCAGACTAGAAGTTAGTGATTTTAAGCACTGATGCCACGTTTTGGTTTCGCCGCCCCTAACTCTTTTCCAACCATCTCCTACACTAGTCAGCATAGCGCGTCGTGGTAATCGGTGTTCAGGCATACGTAACACGTGGCCCAGCCATCTCAGTCGATGAAGAGAGCAGCACTCAAGACCACTGTTCTATAAATAAATATGTAACACTGAGTTGATGTTTTCTCACGAAAGCTACCAAGCAAACTTTTGAGTGTACTAGGAAGAAAATACAAACCATATGATACTCTCATAAACCACAATAATTGGGTCGCTTTGCCGGTTACCAGTAAACACGCCCACTCAAGATGAATAGAATAACCGGTAGAAGATATCGATATTAAAATCATGATCACAATTCAGAGAAATTAGGCCATTTTACTACACTGGATCATGAACTAGCCTGATCATGAACTCCTGTGAACATTTTAGAACTAAATTGAGAGGTAACCAGGCAAACATAAATACTTTGAGATTAAGCGTAAATATACTGCAAATTCAATCCCAGCAGCTACAGATACTAGAAGTTACGGTCGAAAGCTCAGTTAACTCTATTAGGATAATAAGATGCTGAACTATTCAGTATAATGTACATACAGAAAAACAAGCAACTTAAAAAAGAACTTCTTACCACCAAATAAAGATAGCTCTGTAAGAGCATTCATTACACGTTGCTTTTCAGTAAATTCGTTGTGAATTTGATGCATTGTATTTTCTAATTGGCTAGCGGCTTTACCAGCTTTAATAAACAGTTTGTAATTTTCAAAAACTGCACGTTTCATCTTGCTGGCAGCTTCAGAGGATATAATGTTAACTTTTTCCAGCATATTGCTAGTAGCCGTATCTCCACTTTTTGATACATTTTTCGCAACTGAAGAGTTCAAAAATATCAGAATCGTTAGGCAAACTAAAGTGATATTCTTTTACTGAGGTTTCTGAAGTTAAAAATCAGATAGTAATGCAAAGTTACAAGTAATAATGAGAGATGAAGTCATGTGACAATACTCTAGTTGCACTTACTTTTCACTCAGCCGTATGATTAAACTGATTTTACTTACTAGGAGTCCAGGAGTTCAAAAAGCTCAAAACACTACTGATATCATAATGTATAGATATATACTAAACTCAATTATGTAAGGGGTAACACTAAAGAGCAAAACTTGGACAAGAAACACAACAAGGAGTCATGTCCTACTTACATTTGTCACTGTTAAACGTTGGTTTTGCAAACACTCTCCGAAGACCTCCAATATCTGACACCTCGAATCCGACTACGCTACGCGTTTGTTTTGTCTGCGCTGACATTTGTATATATGAAGGTCAATTATAATTGAAAAGACAGAAGAGAAAATATTTTATTTTTGTAGATTGTGATACTTTTGATGCTATAAAACACCTACAAAATATCAAAAGCATATGCTTGACCACGTGTTTTAGTAGTTCGTGGGTAGGCAGAAGCAACTAACCCTTTGTAAAGGTAAATTCGCAAAATAAAAAGTTCTGTTAGTGACCTGATTAGTTTTACTGGAGATACTCTAGCTGAACGCTCTCGGTTACGTATCTACACCAGATCATGAGTGTGTAGGCCGTGTTACACATCCCTTGCGTCCACTGGCCAGCTTAGCACAAACGCTGCTCAACATATTGGCAACTTTCCAAAGATATCTTCTAGCTCCTTCGTCCCTGGTATCTGATTTGACTGAGTTAGTATAGAGCAATATCCTAATAGCATAGATAAATGTATCACTACCGACGTAGACCATAATTATATGTACTCGAAAACCACTATATCGTTATAATTAATACCTCTACATCTCAATATCCTGAACTACAGGTTCTTTGCATTTCCTCAGTACTCTGCTAGTTTCTAGTAACCCGCGTACCACTTTGATTATTCATCCATATACCAAGGGAAACTCCAGGGAATATCTAATTAGGAATTATTCTTGATAACATGAATTTGAAGGTAATCACATAGGTACATAATTCAAATGTGGAAGTGAATTGTAGTTGCTGCCAATGTCCTGATAGTTGACATTGCTAGGATTTAGGGCTTCAGTTAATGAACCCCTGTGCCTAGTGGTGAACTACAAATAGGTCTCCTCGACTCATCCTTCAGTTACAATTTTCAGTATATTTGATGTGTGACTAGCAGTGAAACCCAACTCCGCAGTTTCGTATGCCTGCTTCATGTCTTCTGAACATTCTCGGCTTTGATCGCGAGACGTCATAACTCTTTTAACTAAATACCCTTTAACTTAAAGGGCAGACTCAGAATGGCTGAAATCATTTTCTGGCTACCGTTTTTCGACTGGATTTTTTAACAATATGAAGTTACTAACCCTACTCCCAATTCTCCTCCTTCCACCCGAGTGCAAGACTGGTGTTGGCTCCACAGGGGTCCTACGAAGGGTTAAAGCACAGTAAGGTTGTGGATAGTTTAATGAAAGCCTGGAGCCTGGATGATGAGCTCTGAGAAACATCTCTAGGTATTTCGCACTTTGATATGGTTTATTCTCTTTATCAAATTAGAATCTTTTAAATTGGACACAGAGTTTGCGTTTTGATATAATTTAATACGAGTCACTCAAGAACGCTTTGCATGCTATACAGAAGGACAAAGTATGGCCTAATCGAATAAAATTTGGTCCGTTAGTTCTGCGTTCGAACCGAATATTAGTGATTCGGTCGTTACAAGGGTTGTGGTTGTCTTATATATCCATATGAAAATGTGAGAGTGGAAATTTATGACGATGCTACCTTCAGAAAATTGCCTGATTCGATATGGCATACTGTACACGCTTATGATTGCAAAATATTGGTTAGATGTATATATGATGTTCCAGAATACCCCTAATTCAACGGACACTACTATTAGTGGGTCCTTTCCTAAGGCTGCATCCTTCGGTTTCACCTGCAAAATTAGTTGTTGTGATTTCAACCTTCTCAGCATCAACTGGAAGACACACTGGTCTATTGTGGTTTGAAAATATACTTGGTTCCTTAAACATACACGTTTGGCAACAAAATATACACTTATGTACACCAAAGCACATCATTCTCAACTTGATATTCTGTCACAATGTCATACCAACATCTGGGGTGGTTAGCAAGAAGTTTCGCAACAGCGATCATTAGAAACTTCTCCGCAACGAATCCAAGACAATGACTACGCGTTTTTAATATAGAGAATGAGCACAGGCTGACTGGGAAGACTTACCATATCTAATGAAGCACTGTAACTGAAGCAGTTTCTTTGCTAGTGATAAGCTCTCAGAAATACTGGAAATATTCAGAATCACCACTAAATCCTGAACAGACACTACCATCTTATCCAAAATTGCTTCTAAAACTATTATTTCTTACATCAACCAAGTAGTTGTGATCTAGACTACGAAAACTAAAATGGATGTATTATATACGAAAAGATTTCAGTGCCCTGCACAGAACATACTCTGTACTTGAGGTAATGCAAAATCAGCATGATAAATATAAACATGCAGATGAATGTACTGCGCTCACTACTGCATATAAATCCCGAAATTTATGTCTTTGTTTTGAAAAGCACATGAAAAAGAGTGCAGATCACTACATTCACTCTAAACTGTATGATGTCGCGACACATTATGACCGAACTGTCATACATGATCTGCCAAATAAATAATTTTACCACAATGGAAATAAATCTTATGGGTCAGATATTAACATCAAGTGCGTAAGCAGAAGTGATCTTAGTACAATTAACGCCGTTATCAAAACGTTGACGGAGTTCAAGTTCCCGAACAGAAGACATCTCGTAGACTCTTTACAAAATGTCAGGACCGAACATAAGGACACTTACTTAAAATATTTACATAATTCTAGAGAAAGGTACATATCCCGAACACTGGAAGGTAAAGTATGTTGTCCCCAAACACATATCAGGACCAAAAAACCTGAAAGAACACTGCAGCCCTATAAATATCACCCCAACTATATCACTCACAATGGAAAAAAGTGGTACGAGACCAATTATCTAATCACCTACTTAACAGAGGTTTACTCGAGCCTTGCTACAAGGTCTCATTAGAAGAAGGTTCTGCAATGCATGCCTTATGAACTTCTTTGACGAGGTTACTCGCATACGTTACCAAAAGAAACTAGTGGTTATACTGTACTTTGGTTGGCTGTGTAATAAAGACACGTCCTTTAAAGGGGAACCAACACTTAACGAGAACTTGCTGACTTTGGGGTGCATTGGCCTTACAGTCTAAGCTTCTCTGGATGTATATCCGCTAAATCATCTAAAATGTGGATATTGTTAGGCATCGTTCTTCATAACTTTCCTCATAACGAAATCAGAGTCGTTCTTTACAAGATATGTGTAAGATCTATAATTGAATATTGTTCGCTCTTATTTCCCAACAACGGGATTTCAGTCGCAAAATGCTTCAAGCTGATTCTCTAATTGACTATCGTTCCCGATGCCATATGCTAGGGTTTGAACCTCTTTGGATAAGGAGGCTGAGGACCAATTTAGCCCTCTACTTCAAATTCCTCAGGAAGCATACTTACTCCACTTGTAATGTAGTTCTTACCCAACGCCCAGATACACACGACAGTGTAGATAAGATATATACCCAAAAAATAAGCTTGAGTGAGCCTAACATCACAAAAAGAGGGAGGGTGGAGTTACTGACCAGCAAGCATTGATGGTGAGGGCGATGACTTCAATCCACCCATCTTTGTGGGGCAGAACATTCTGTTTGTTGAGAACAAGTCAATCAATCAGTGATATTGAGGTCGTTCTACACTTGCCATCCAGACTTATGTTTCTAATTTTATGCAGGATTAGCTATTCTACTGTAGCTGTAAATAATTCCCCAAAATCAATAGCTCATTAAGTGTTCGACATTGGATGCTGACCACATTGTTTAAGTGGACTTGTTTAACTGAAGGCTTTCGGTCATGCATCCGCACCAGACCACGATTCGACCCAGCGTGGGGCACTGCTCCTACGCTCACGAGCCAGCTTAGAATAAACGCTTCGCGACATATTGATAACGTATCAAATATATCTTTCCTACCTCTTCTCGTCTGACTTCTGATTTCTATTGGTCGGAGGAAAGCTTCTCATACAGAAGGTGCTACTGGTAGCAGGTTGTAAAATCAGAATACTAGTCGTATCTTCACTACTAAGACAATCTATAACATGCTAACTCAGACATAAAATTTCAGTATCATTATAGACACAAATGCTTTCTTTACGAAACATCAGTCAAATCAATTATGCAGCCATAGTTTTTTTTATAATAACGTCAAATAAACTGTGGTTATTTTGTTGCAAATGATGTATAATTACTTACTCACCAAACTTTAACCTCTCCTCTCATCAGATTTATGTTAATACAGAAGAGTAGATTGCGATCGCTAACTGGTCTGGGTACTTTTAAAAGTTTAATTCCCTAAATAACTTTCGGTTCCGTAATTTTATGACCCGTTTTTATAAGTTCTGGTGCTTAAGATTGAACAAAAGTGTGATAATGGTTGCACAAAATACATGAGCTTTTTTGATGGACAGTAATATCATCTCAAAACATCGTTTCAAATCCTGATTTTTTTTATCTCTCTCAAAATGCTGCACATAGCCATTCTTAACGAATTAAGTATTTTGTTTTTTTACACCAGAAAATAACTCCTAGGTTAAATATAATGAATGAAAGGAAAGCGCCAATTTGACGTTGATTGGTGTCTTCGTTGATTTTGGGAAATGTTAGTTTGTTAATTAGCTAAAGTACGCTATGATATTATGGATGACAGTGGAAATAATCCTCACAAGAAACAGGGTACCAGGTTGGTTTGTGGCGTCTTTCTTTACTCCTTTATTATAGGGTCTTCAAGAAAAGCAGCCCGAATGGAAAAGTAATGGTGGTTTTAACTGTATTTTCTCGTAGATCACAACATACTTGTGCAAAAGGGATTTCATCGACAGTCTGGCGGATGTAGACCCAATTGGTGAGGCTCGTTCGACTCATTTGAGTTTAATATGCATTTCGAAATATACTTTTATGTATTATATGTACAAATGACATATTTACTGCTTTTATATCAAGCACATAGTAGCAGTAACTTTTCGTTCCACCTGTTGCATGTCTGTAGTTACTTATTGAGGGTTGGCGGCGTCAGAGAAACCACGTATTTTTGGATGTCACATGCTGTACTTAAATATTGCAAGACCTCATGATAACCC
>NC_031496.1:17947562-17981145 GCF_000237925.1 Schistosoma mansoni
AATTTGTGACGCTTTATCTCTGCATTACAGACATTTAAATGTCGGACTCTTAGTTTCCTCTCGTGGATATTAAAACCACTTTAGTAATATAAGCATAGCTAGTCATGTTAATCAAAAAGAATATACGAAAATGTAACTCAAAGTTTGCGTGATTTGCATTCGATTCCTAATTTCAGAGGGCGTCGTATTAGTTGACCCAGAGTATGTCAAGGGACGGAAGGTGTTTACTCACGTCTTATCAGCTTTTCGTTATGGGCGTGAAGATTTGGATGTACTTGGGTTAACGTTTCGCAAGGATCTATATCTAGCCTCGGCTCAAGTTTATCCTCCTGTTTATGCATCCGAAGCAGACAACTGTGGAAGGGTTCTATTAAATCCGACAAGTACAGCTGTTTGTGGAAATTCCAAGCCTCCTGGATCGGAAGTTTCTGAAGGGACAGATGATAGTTTACATTCTGGTTCTCTTCCATTAACAAGACTACAAGAACGTCTGATTAAAAAATTAGGCAATAACGCCTTTCCATTTTACTTCAAGGTAAGCTTTTAACCTTGAGTTTTTTACTTTTCGTACCGAAAATAGTTCCTAGGTCCCAAAAGTAACAAGAATGACATTCTTAAAATACTGCCATATTCACAAGATTTTCAAATTTTATCAGCACAAGCTTGTAAATGACAACATTTATGTCCGAAAATATGTCGTCTTACGGCTTTAAAATAATGTTTTCCTCACTAGCGATTGTATTCGATAAGTCTTTTGAGTATTTTTCACCATAAATTGTAAATAGATGATAATCTTTCGGGATTTGTAAACCATTATATAGATATATATATCTTAACAGATAATCCACATTTAGTTACTAGTTGCTACCTGTTATAGTTACAAATAGCCCGTATTTGTGCAACTGTAAGGTGTTTTAAAGATCAAACGCAAAAATAACCCAACTATCGGAAAGTTTCTTCCATAGTAATAAGCTTGTAGTCTTGTGTTTGCCCAGTAATAAAATTAACAAACAAAACAGAAATAGGAAGACTCACTAAAAGAAATGTCTTGATTGCTTGAAAAATTACAGCTAATTGGAAAGCGTTTAGTTGAGCTGACACAGATTGCTGGAGTGCCCAAATGTATTTATGCATGATGTAGTTTGGAGGGCATGTTTTGATAAGGAGATAATTGCACATTTTGTATTCTCAAAACAATTCTGACTAAACGTTTTACTTTACGAACTTTAAGTCAAACTCATGAACACCTTTACTGAAATTACATACGACATTGTGCATCACCTTGAAATGACAATGGGCATGAAATGGATTAACGAAACAGCTGTTTATTTAACATGAATCCAAAACTGTGCTTAATGAAGATATTTGTGGAGGGGTTTACTACCTTCCCTCCCATAGACTATAAAGGTTGGGTGTTATGGGCTAATTACAATGGCAAAGAAACACTTAATTTTTTTCAACCAGTTTTGAAATTTGCCTAAGCTTAATTTCTGTCTATTTATGGAGTGATTTTGTAGACAAACTTAGGTCTCGTTTATTATCTCGTGACTCATACATTGGTTTACGCTAAATATATTTAGTGTGAAAAATGAAAGAATTGTGTAGGTTGAATGACTGCCTTTTTATACAAAGCCACCTACTATTCTTTCAGATCATGTGTAAAACTTGCCATTAAATTCACAAAAAATGTTGGAAATAAGGCCTTCTGTGCAGCATTCGTTTTAGCAAAATACATATAGGGTATTCGAAAATGATCCACAAGGTTTGAGGTGGGAGATTTACTTCGGGTTGGTCAAAATGGTTTACTGGTATTGAAAAACGTCTTGAAATGCTTGGTAATATTTTACTAACCAGACAATTCAAAATTTTAGTGATCGTATTTTTAGAAGAGATATTTAACTCAAACAACGATGTTTTTCTAAATTTAACAGGATGCTTTACAGTGTCAAACAAAAACACACTATCCAATATTTTGTAACCTAGTATTTTTTACACGAGAAAATAAAGAATAACCGAAAATAGTTTTGATGATTATGGAAGTCTGTATACAAAATGACTTTAAATAAGAAACGACAGGTTTTACTTTTTGAAATGAACAATAAGCCTTCTGAGGTTTTGCCGTTTCCTTTCCTAAGCTTGTGTTTAGATATTAGAAAACAAACTTTTATCTTATGCTATATCCATTTATTTCATATCATTTTTCCTTCAGGCTACTTATTGATTCCTATTGATTTGTTTTGCATACATTTATTTGTTAAAGCTCCCTGCAGACGCACCTGCTTCTGTTACACTTCAGCCAGGTCCAAACGAGAGCGGCAAAGTAAGTGAAATAAATAGTTTGCTTTCTACTACGAATTTCGCTCAAGATTTCTACATATCCGTCTAATTTTAATCCATTTATCGATAAGGAGTATTAGGTAACTACAAGGATAGAAAATTCACTTGCACTATAATAATAAAACGTTTTAGTAGTATCTTGGAGTAAACAAGTTTATGCTTTGCAGTGTGCATCAAAAATAGCCATTAAATCAATTTCCGAAGTCGATGAATTTATAGACGCTATAGTACAAATTGCTGGCAGTGAATGTGTTATTAATGGCCTTATCATTTTATCCAGCACATTACCTTTAGTTGCTTTGATACGTAGATACCCCATTGAAGTTTTCCTTGTTGGTTTTTGTACAAACATTATTCTCCTTTTTATAATAAAGTCACTGCAAATATAGATAATTTCATGTTGTTTAACATAGATTGTTTAGGGATATAAAGCAATATATTCTGGTCAGACAAAGTGTCCCCATGAAAATCGTTTCCCTAAATTGAAATCCATTTCTTTCGTCTAAACTATACCCATCGCCATAACCAAGCCTTAGCAAATTACTTAAAAATCTGGTTTGCTTCATATGCCTTATTGATATTAATTGTAGTTTTCTAAAATTTTCAAGTGCTATTGAGGATATGATGCTTCTGATCATACGATAAATTCTAAATTTATTATGGTTTTATTCTGACTAATTATAACAGTTATCGGATCGTAATATCCAATGGATATGAACGGTGTTTGTATCAAGTGACTATCATCCTAACCACATCGGAAAGTCAGAACATAGCTTATAGCCATCGCGCAAGGTTCTACTGTTAGCTTTTTTAACACAAAACAATCACAGAACTTAGTGTTTCCGATGATCAAATTATCAAATGTTTTACGTAAATTTATATGAACATTTAACGTAATTATGTCAGACAAGTTCTGTGAAACGAATCACGACATCATGGAACGGGTTTTACCATGTCACTAGTTCATACAATATGAAAATAATGCCAATGGATTCATATACTGATATTCAAAACTAACATCGCTGATATGAAGTATTAATAGTATGAATCTAATGTTGACAAAAACCATTGACAAATGCCAATGTAAACTTTTAGAAAATGATAAAACAGTGTTAATTGTCTAACTTTCACTTATTATTCTAACAAAATTTCCTTGTGATATAAATCATTTTTAATTATAGATGAAATCTGGGATTTAGAAATGTTCTGTGGACTATAAAATATGAATTCAGTGTTTGTTCACAGATAATTTCAAGATGTTCTTGTACATGGAATTTTTCTGAAAATATTAAAATGAAACTTTCGTTCTTTGATTTAGTTTGTATTTCAAACGCTCTTTAAATTCATCAATTCAATGCTCATTGCTCAAAGTACTTAAACTGCTGATTAAATGCTATTTTGGTGAACAGATAGATGTTCAAACTAAAGACCATCCAAATATCCATTCTGTTTCAACTTTTGATTGAAATGTGATCATAATATTCGTGCTAGCTAGTCTTTCTCAACATAGAGCCTTGGATGTGCTTCATCAGACGCTAGCATATGATATTAGCACATCAAGATGAAATAAACAAAGTGGATAGCAAATGAGATCAAGACACTCTAGTAGAACTAATAAAGAGAAGGACTGAACATTTGAAATATGGTTTAAGAAGACAGGGTTCAAAAAGTTACATATAAAGGATTACTTGAATACAAAATAAATAGGAAATTAAAGAGTCGATATATCTGCGCCACTGTAACCGATTCTGAGACATGCAATCGAAAGTCCTCTAACTATTTTTATTTACACATCTATACATTTGTAAACTATTCAAAACTGTGATTTTGCATTGTATGCTTCAAAATAATAATTTATTTTTCTAGCCATGTGGTGTAGACTATGAACTAAGAACTTATGTGGCTGAGACATCAGATGATAAATTACAAAAACGGTGAGTTATGTATTGTTGTTTTTGGAAGGAAAGTTAACAATTTTATTGATTGAAAAGTTAAAACAAAATAAAATGGAAAAAGTTTGGCAAAATCCTAAAGCCTAATCAAGTATAGTTTAGGTTGAGTTATGACTGGCAGTCAGCGGCCTGCTTGAATATCTAGACCATCTTGTTGCCATCTAGATATTTCAATAAGTCATTTGTTTTTTGTTTATCTTAACAAATCATTGTGTCCCCTGATTGCATAATCTATTCTGGCGCGTTTGTGAAAGGTTTGAGACCATTTGCTGTAAAAGTTGCAAAACAGTACAATCAGAGACATCGTGCTGGCCGGCCATATGTATTGAAAAGAATAGAAATTATTCAGATGTCGATTCCTGTACTGCCTACATCTTACTGGCGGCCACTCAATATTTATCGTCAGGATTGATCAAGAAGTTGTTTGGATAATCCTGAAAATTTCTCTCAACAGTCATGACAACTCAGGAAACATTAAGAAGCATTTTATCCAATCAGCGTTTGATTAGAAGTTTTGTTAGAAATGAAAAGTCACATGTAGAGTTTCTGATTGGCTGATTACTATGCTGCTACTCTGTTTAGTACCATTCTAGAATTTTAAGGAAAACCCAAGGACTTTTAAAATACTATAAAAACCCTATATTTTCTGTACATAAATGAACCTTTGGAGTTAAGTGCTTCTCGTATATTTTGCGCCTTTTCTCTCATGTTCAAGTCACTGTGTAGTTCTAGCTTGGAGATTACGAGAATAGCTTAGGATCTGAGTATAGCGTTCAATCAGCAAGACTTATCAGAAATAAGAAAAGGAAACTTATTAAAATACTTCTTACTGAGAATTCTATATACAATATAATGTTGAATTAAGCCATTATTAATAGTAATGATAATAAGTCTAGATTGCCTATAGTATAAGTTCTGTTTTTATAATTAAAAAATGAGTTTTCGAATTTATGTTTTGTTTTTTGTGACATCAAGATGTATCTTAATTTTTTTTCTTATCTTATGGGAAGTTCACTAAAAAGAGAACAGTCATTGTTGATGATGTAATAAGAAGACGAAGATTATCAGAACTATATGATGATATATTAGCGCAATACATTTCAAACAATCTGATCACACATATACTTGTCTACTCTTACCCCACCATTTCCAGTCTAGTTGACCTTTTATTTTGATATATAAATGTTCTTAACAAGTATATTATGTGTGATCAGATTGTTCGAAATGTATTGCGCTAATATATCATTACATAGTTCTGATAATCTTCATCTTCTTATTACATTATCGAAATTTATCAAGGGGACTAATTGCTTTAAAAGTCATTGTTGAGATTAATTTTTTTTCTTTTTCTCAGTAACAAATTTCTACAAAACTTGATGATAATTTTACCTAAACATGCGAAAATGAATCTTGGAAATATGAATCCCATAATTATTTATTAATTTTAGTAATATTCTTATGCGAATATAAAAATGTTGCTTCTTTTTTTGAAATTATCTACCTCTTAATAATTAGATGTATCAAATGTTTTCCGACTAAATGTTTTGCATTTCCCTCTAAATAACAATATATAGTGATGAATAACAAAATACTTTTGAAAGATGATAGACTTATTTGAATGAATGAATGGATAAATAAATAAGCGGTAAATATAAAAAAACTAACATGGTCTTATACATGAAGGAATTTTTCCGAAAAAAAATATTAATAACATTTGTTGCCTAGTTTTTAGTTACATGATGATGGTAAATTCTTTTATTTGAACTTAGGTTGATTAGTTCTTTTTTTCATAATACAAAATGAATAGTCATTGTCTAGTTTAACGTATATTAACTATGCCATATGGTATATTGTTTAATATTAGTATACATACTTTTTTTGATTTATTACTAAATAAGTCAATGTAAGGTTTATTCTTTTGATATATTGATAAGAGCCGAAACAAGAGAAAAATGATTATGTAGCTTAGCAAAGTTGATCTTTATTTGGTTAAAGACAGTCGACTGGAGACCATTTATCAAGGTCTCATGTTGTTTGACACTTGTCATTAAGGTATGCCTGTAGTATTGAGAGAACTAGTTCTCACTTGCGAGTTTGATGCGGTTTCACCAAGTTTCACAATTTTAGAAGCGTTTCAAAGACTAGATAAACACTTTATCAGTCACTACTTAGTGATCAACTGTAAAGTAAATTACTGTTTGAATTGCTTTCTAACCAAAGGCACTACTGTAGGACAGTCCGTACAGAAAAAAACAAACAGATTCGGGAGAGCTAGGGATCTGTTTTTCCTTGGCTTAGGACTTTTGAAAAGAGCACACCCTGATACTTCATGGATAAAATAATGCTGCTGACTTAGCAAGTCTGAATACAATGGTTTTTCTGCTCTAATCAACTGGTAACAATGCTATTTCATCATCAAAATATCCTCCATAATTACTCAACTCGCTGTACATTTAGATGGTTCTACTGATTATTACAATCTTACTGGTGAATCATGTTCCAAAATATATAGTATGAATTAGTCTCTCTCATCGCATTTATACGGTATTGATGATTACATACGCATAAATTTAGTACATTATTAAGCAAGGCTAATAGATATTCAGTGCACATGAGCTGTTCGAGGTGAGTAGATGGTTGTATATTTTTCATATAGGTATTGTAAAAACAATTTAAGCAATTGTAGAAATGTATTCTAAACACATTTTTGGTGAGTTCGGTAAGCATGTTAGGGTAACACGTGAATATACCGAACATCAAACATGAGTAATTCATGTAAAGCAGATCGCAAATTGGGTTTCGTCATGAATTGAATGCATGTGGAAAACAATTGGTAAATAGGGAGCACCAGATAGTTGTTTAACAGTAGTGTAAGGCTCCTAAGCAGCGAACACGCACATGTTTACCAGGAATTGGTCTAAAGACCTTCAAAATTTGCTATGAACTCATTACCTTTAGACCGATAATTTGGAGTTCTGTGGTAAAGATTTCCAATTTAAAACAATTTACATTGTAGAGCGACATCAATCCAGAGTAGTGGTTGACCTTCACTCGTCAATTCTTCCTAGTACTCCATGAGTTCAGCTTAAAGCTAGTCTCTTAAGAGTTTTCGATTGATAGTGAGTAGATTTAATAAAGATAATTTAAACAACCTTTTGTATTAATTTTATCTGATTTACCCTATCGATATCCCTCAATTCTAAATCAGTTCCTTCATTATCTATTTATGGTGGTCATAAGTATAGAAATATGCGCGTGTTACATTTGTGTATGACACTTTTTCAGAAGAATTTTTCGTTTATGTAGACATTTATAGCATGGAAAATGACCTTTAAACTAGTGAAATTATTATCATACCTTTTTATATTCTGTTGAATATATTATTACCATATACTGAATGTTCTTTACTGTGGTTTGCATTTCTCATAATAATTACTCATTTTACACAATGTTTATTGAATATCAATGAAAGTTATTTTAGACCACCTTTTATTAGTTATTTTTTATCATATGGAGTGCTTGTTTCACCTGGTACACTAGTGTTAAAGATCTTGTATGTTGGAAATTGAAAATACCATGTTAAATTTTGTTTAAACTATGTTTTTTAAGTTTAATGATTTTAAAAAAATACTAGTGAAATCATAGAAAATGGTGTGATTCATCACTAATTTTATGAATATTTTATAGGGTTTATTTGAATGTCAATTCGTAGGTGTTTAATTGTCCAATGCTCGATAGACACAATATCAGAATTACGTTGTATCAAGATTACAATATGCTATTTGAAAAAAAAGAGTTGATATAGCTTACAATTCCTTACAATAAATGAAGGAATGTTAACGTATTTAGCGGTGTATATTTAATCCTTGAAGTGTTTTTATTATTTTATCATAACAAAAAAAGGAAAAACTAATCCACCATGAAATCCATCTTAGAGAACATTTAATAGAAATGGACTTTGTTGTTCAGCATACTATGAGACGAAACATTAATAATTTTTCACATAAATGACTACTACCGATCACTTAGCTGTACTATCATTGAACTAAGTTAGAAAAGGACTAGAGGATACCAGACCAATAAATCTCATCAGTATATGATGTTGATGACTATTAATCCGAGCTATGTTTACAGATAAGAGGGTCTTTGTTGCTTTTTATCATATTCTTTCGTATTGATGTAGAATGTGAAAACTTGCACAGATACACATAATCTGCTGTGCATATGTCAGGAGATTATTTAAAAATACTAAAGGTCACATACATGCGAATTATACTAAATATTGAAACCCAATTATAGAAAATACTAATATTTGGGGCTTAGTTATATAACCACTGAGAATCAGAAAGCACTGAACAAATGTTTTGTCCTACTGCAGGACTTCCTAGCAGAGAAAATCCACAACTCTGCCGCAGATATAACCCAGAACCTTTAACCTTCTAGGCTAACGCTTAAGCTTCAGGCAACTGAGCCATCACCTGATGGTTAACATGTCAAAAGTCAAACAATTCGAAACATTGCTTGACTATCGTGGATTGTCTGCTGTAGATAACTGTCCCACAACCGATATAGTTCAACATCAATGGTTACGGATTTTCACTAAGACTCCAGGAATCGCATCTTAAAGCTAGTCATTAATGAGTATATTATTACTCTTAGTACAGTGAGGTTCATCGAGAAACACTGATGAGCGTTAATACATATGTAGTTGCAGTGTTTAGATCAAGTAGTTAAAAAACTTTATTCTGAATAACATTTTCTTTTATAAATCTAGAGTAATACGATAGGTGGAATTGTACATTCAAACTATAAATTCTGTTGTATTATTCAATATTAACTATTCAAATAATAACAAATAAATTGTTTACATAAAATATAAATCCTTATTTATATGTAATGATTAGTAACTAATGTAGATACATTCACTTAGTATTGTTTGTTTGGATCTTCCCATTGATGTTTAGGACTGCAACTGGTCAGTCTCTTATTGATATATGTGCATACTGTGCGTATTACCTCGATATAGCCTTAATTCACAAGCATTATAAACAGAGATGGATAGTGGCTTATAATATTATGACTATTATGTGCATACATTTTTCTATTGTCCAATATGATCAGTTATTAATTATGTATCTATTGTATTTTCTTAACTTGAACTACACTAAAATTGTTACTTGAGAATAAAGCTAACAAAAGTATTTTCGTTGAATTTCAACGTTATTTTATGTGTACGCAATTCGTCTTTAATCAATAGTCTGCGTAAGTAAGAATGCGTTCGGAAGATTCAAACAAACAATACTAAGTGAATTTAAACTTCACCCCATTGCACAAGCAAGTGGCTATCAGGACTCAGTAGCTGAGTGGATAACGCGATGGAGTTTGAAGCGAGAGGTACTGGGTTCGAGTCTCAGAGCGAACATCGACTCTGAGATGCAGGTACATCCAGCTGACGAGTCCTAAATAGGACGAAATGCGTCCTGGATTCCACTGCTAGCAACTATCTATCTTTGTTTATAATGTAGATAGAATTCTGAATAACTAAGTGATCATGGAGTAAAAGTTCATCTTCTTGTTATTTATTATTAATACATGCTATTGTTTTTGCTTAGAAAAAAATTATGTCAAATTAACTAATTGTTGAATTTTTATTGATCATTCTAATAAAAAGAAAGAAAGTTTAAAGCATAAATACAGAACTTCTGTCTGCACATATATATGTAATGTCTCTTAATTTCCACTATTTATGTGTTAAGATCTGTTTGATAAAGATATTATGATCCAGTTAGCAAAATAATTTGTTTTTCCGAGATATAAGTGGTATTACGTAAAGAGTTGATGTCCGAATATTTACTTAATACACATAAATTTTGATACAACTGGATACCACAATAAGAATTCGCTACATAAACAAAGAAATGAAATTGTAAAGAGATAGAGAAGAGTGGAGAAGTGTAATCAAAAATAATTCAAGGAATAAAAGGAAGTAAACGAGAATAGTATGTAGTAAAAGGTGCACTTCAGTAAAAAAAGTACATCAGAGAAGACTTTTTTTAATTAAATGAGGTTCTCATACTTTTACAAAAAATTTGAAATAGAATTACAGAAAAGCTATCACTGACTTTTACATTAAGCCATGTTTGATTATGTCTCTGGGATATCAACCGGGCAGTCATGATGAGTCAACAGACCCCATTCCTGTACAGATCTTTTTCTACCTCGCCAACATGTTATAAGCTGATATACTCTACGTTTTTCTCAACCAGTCTCAGCGTCGGTAAATAAGTTATAATGTGGAGGTCATTTGGACGACATTTGTGGCACATATCCTAGCTAAACAAGCAGATTTTTCAAGACGGTGACACCAGCAGAATTATTTACACTATACAAAGATGCATGTTAAAAGATATCCTCATTACTAACATGGTGTTTATACTGAGTACCAGAAACTCTTCAGGGACAACGATGATCAAACACAGAAAGTCGCCGAACATCGTCAACTCAGAGGGGTTAGGTTTTAAAAGGATGTGGCAAAGGTGATTTCGCTGCCTATTTGTAAACTTGATCTTTTGAGACCAAAGCAAAATCATGAATGAGACAAAGATGGTCCAGATTAGCATAAACCGTTTTGACCTTCACTATATGTACATTTGTCTCACCAATCGCGCTACCACGAATACTCACATTGCTCCCCAAACACACGTAAATTTCGACTTATTCTAACTACTCACCGTCTACGAATACTGGTCGTCAACTGAATGAGTAAGATTTGTATCGTTTGTGCTTCATCGCAGAGTAAGACAATGTAATCTACATACACTTTATAATGGATATAAATCACTTCCTTTAGAGCTATTTTCTCAGAATGTCACCAATATCAATGCTGAAGAAAAATGGTGAGATTGGACAAACCTATTTAACCCAATTTCTGAAATGTAACGTTGGAAAGATTTGGTTGCATATCCTTACTTTGCCTGAGACATTTATGCATAGAGCATTCAAGGTGTTACTAAGCTTCTTAGACATTCCCTTCTTCAATAGCCGAACTCAGAACAAAATCGCGGATTTCTCACACCTAATTATGAGCCAGACTGTTTATCTAAGAGTTGGAAATACTACCTGAGTGCTCAAATTGAAGCATGTCTAACGAGGTCTGAATTTGTAACTCAGTAATTATAGGTAAAATATGATTGCTCTGAATAACTTATTTATAAAAATCACAACTAAGCTACTGCTATTTTCACTCATAAGCTTGTGATTATCATTTGAGAACAGATCGATTTTTATCATTTTATTTCTATCAAGACTATCGTTTCTATCATTCACTAATTGTATGTACTTATGCATGTGTGTACTGTTTTTCTTAAAAAAACAAAATTCAATTTGCCAATTATTTTGGTGATAATTGATAATTTTTATATGATTGAATGTTTTTGTTTTTTCATATTAAACTATTACAGCTCATTTACTCCAATTTTTGCAGCCGAATATTTTTATGCGGAGCCATAAGCTACCGCCCGGACAATCAAACACAGTGTAATAGACGGTGAATACTAATATTAACAATGATAATACTAATACTATTACTGCTACTAACAATAACAACTACAATTCTTAACAATTAATACTATTGGTATTAATCAGACTAAAACTACTCTGAGCGTTTTTATCTGTATATTTATGGTGATGTTATATTGTAAAAGTATCCGAAAATTTTAACATGGTATAACGTAAATTATAGAAAGTAAAATAAACTAACCTTTTCTGCTTCCTTATTGATGACAATAGAATCCCGAAGAAAGAAATAAGTTTTGATTAACCCATGCTTGATTAACTAACTTTTTCTGAGTATTTGAAATTTTGTTCGTTCATTTATTAAATTGTAATTAATGTAAAAGAAACAATAAATAAATAGAAAAATAAGAAATGAAATGAAGATGGTTTAATAAAAGAAACATTTGTCTTCAATGAGATTATTTACTTGATCTGTATACTTGTATGTCGAATACAAAGAATAAGAGAATAACTAATACTGAAAATTTTCAATAGTGAAAGAAGTCCAGGGATAGTATAATAGAGGACTGAATATGTGATGTTTTCTCACTGAGATCATGCTTGAATTAATGAATTACTAAAGATTCAGCTGTGCACAAGTTTATTATCTGCGTAGTAATGCAAGGTAGCGCCCAGAAATACGTCTGGCGAATGCAAACTCTATACTGTTAACATAACATGTCACACAAGATCAAGTAGGGTGGTAGATACAAATCAATATTATGGGTAACATTTTGTATGTTTGTGTCGGTATGAACCATGTTGAAGTTAAGCATAGAGTACTGGGGAACGCTGGCAAACCAGTCGATGTCGAAGTGAACCTTTATCGACTGAGGTGACTAAGAGAGGTTCTACGTATGCTTAACCACCGCCTACTCCGATGAGGAATGCTTTGTAATACAAAAATAGGTTGGAAGAAAGGTAGGTGCAGTCAAACCAAAAACGTGACATCAGTCTATGAAGTCAATGAGTGTTGATTCGAGGCATATTGCCAGATGAAGACTACTTGGTTGAGGTCAGTGTGATAACCATGATCAGTAGCTGGAGAAGTTTTATGACATGAATCAGAATAGCTTACAGTGACTCAGATAAACTCAATTTTATTTTACTGTCGATTTTGAGTTCCGATACTTCTTCATGTATACTTTCTCGGTGGGTTTTTTAACCCTTTTCCTTTTTTAATCGTGACTGCTACTACGTTGTCTTGATTAATTTTGTTATTCATTCGCCTAACTTCATTTTAACGTACTAATATGATATGGGAACTTGAAGCCACTCACATATATGCCGGTTTCAACTTTGATAATGACTGACTGTGTGTTTGAGTGTGCATCTATGAAAACAGAAGAGACAAATAGAAGATAGGTATTATAATTTATTGTATTCCATTATATAAGCAAAGTTTAATGTATACGATGATATTTGAAGTGATTTTTCTGTTCATTAACCAATTTCTGTAGTCTATACCTGCGCTAAACTGCTCTATAATGCAAAAACTCATCAATACACTATAGTATGAATTCACAATAACAACATTTATGATGAAGACTTGTTTTTGTGTGTGAATGATTTTCTCCTTTAGTTAATTGCAACGTTAAACCATTATCATACTCTAATTTGTATTTTTCGAAATCAATAGTAATGCTGTCCGACTTGCTATTCGTAAACTGACTTATGCACCAGAAGGACCAGCCCCACAACCATCTGCAGTGGTTCTTAAAGAATTCATTATGAGTCCAGGTACACTCCGTTTGGAGGTCTCTTTAAATAAAGAAGTAGGTAGTTTTTCACTGATTTTAATCTTTTTTATCTCTTTGAATTGATCAATTTGTTTTAAATATTTTCATCTTAGATTTTTAAAACCTCTCAGAACTTATAGAAAAATCACCCCAACATAATTCTAATAAATATTAGTTAAAAATAAGATTGAGATATAAAATGAATCGAGAAGGGAATGGTAATCTAAATTTTGCGAGTTGACAAACAATTTTTTACTGATAACACTTTTAGTAGTTGTTAATGATTGAATGCATGAGTCGATTAAAGCCAGACAACCATGGAAGACCTGGAGGCACTGGACGGCCGTTTCGTCCTGATATGAGACTCCTTAGCAGTGCGCATCCATGATCCCCCACGCGGCAGTCGAACCCAGGACCTTCAGTCTCACGCGCGTGCGCTTAACCTATAGACCACTGAGCCAGCATCCAACGGTGTTAATGTCTAACCTCAACCAATCCACGAAATCGCGCGACCGTCCACCATTATCTTCAGTGAGTAACTGCTTCTACAACAGACACAGTTGGACTCCACTGGCCACGGCTTCTCACTGGGACTCCAGGAAATACTTCATGAAACCAGTTACTATTGAGCACATTTTTAGTAGTGTTGAGCCTTAATAGCCGATTTGTTGAGTCGCGACAATGAATGCTTCACAATTAAACTATCCATCTCAGAGAATGTCGCACCATAACATAATCTGCCCAAACTTCCAATCGTTTTCCTCTTTCTAATGAGTATCCTGCTGAATAAATTAAGGAAAAATCTTTTCTTTTTTCTTACGTATGGATTATAATGGCTTTAATTTTAGATATCCGGTTTGTAAATGAAATTTTATCGTATTTCCTCGGAATATTGATTGCTGAATACTTGCATCCTATTACTTTTGGATAATTGAACAAAATTCCTTTTTAATGATTTTTTTCATCTCCAAGTTATTACAATTTCTGATCATTAAACTAGTCTGCAATTAAATAGATCCAAAAGTCTGTAAATAATAATAATAATCAAACATAAGATGTTGAAGGTCTAGCAAAGAATCATTTTAATAGTACACTGTCACACTCATTGGTCTGTATTTTATATGTTTGCCTTTATTGCAGTATTAAGAAACGTAATTTCGTTTCTGTGAACGTGTCATTGTTTCATCATGTAAGCTTCTCATTTATTGACGCCACGCGAGAATACCCAAAGTAAAAGTGGTTTCCTTCGGGGATTATCTTCAAGTGTAAAACTTAAAAATGTAATCCAAAACGTAATGAAACGATATCAGTAGATAACATCACATGATAGCTGATAATCCTACGAGGCTAGTGCATTATTTGTTCTATTTTCGAGTCGAATATCTTACTACATGTAAAGAATGTTTCCTTAGGTAATTCTAGAGTGCAATGGATGCCTTTTATTCTTTTGTGAAAGGTTTAAATATATATATTTTGTTGTTTATTACCAAAACCGCCTATATTGTTCTCCAATGAATTATGAATGAATCGCTTTATTTTTGGTTTAAAACCATATAAAAAAACAATTAAATCATCATTAATTTTTAAAATGAAAATTAAGTTATTCAACTATGTAGCTATATTTATCTAGAATGAATTTCGTGAAAATCGTTTTATTACTCAAAAATTAGATTTAATGACGTACTGTGATTCACTGGTGAGGTGATATAAGCAAAAGCCCATTGAATAGATGTCTCACACTTTACTGACATTATAGACAGATCATAGTTACAATAAATACTGAAAACCAGAAAGATCAGTAAACTGTTTGTCTTATTACTGAAATCCTAAGCAGTAAACATCTACGCCCTTACCGGAAATATAACCCAAAACTTTTGGTGTCGTGCGCGAAAGTTAAAGGTTTAGACAGCTGAGCTGGGGTCCGATTGTGTAGATGTCCGAATTCAATCAATTTGCGATGTTGCGTGACCATTTTGCATTACCTGTCATGAATAATGATCTCAAACCCAATATTGTTGCTAAATATTTACCAGTAAGATACACTCACAACACTGATTTTGCATTGATTATAAATGTACATCTATTGATCTGTCTTCTCATCTATTCGCTTTTTTCCCTCGTTTCATTTTTTACCCATTTTCTTGTCCAAACCGATGATAATAACATCATCAACAACGTTAAATAGAAATATTATCATGGTGAATCAATAGATATCAATGTTTTGGTAGACAATAATTCAAACAAAACAGTGAAAAAAATCAAATTGTCAGGTAAGTATTGCTCCTCTCTCTATATACACTTACACATAAACAAACATTTACACAGGTTCGTACTTATAAATTATCATGACTATTAAATTCACTTGGTATTGTTTGTTTGAATATTTTCATTGATGTTTAGGACTGCAACTGGTCAGTCTCTTATTGATATATGTGCATACTGTGCGTATTACCTCGATATAGCCTTAATTCACAAGCATTATAAACAGAGATGGATAGTGGCTTATAATATTATGACTATTATGTGCATACATTTTTCTATTGTCCAATATGATCAGTTATTAATTATGTATCTATTGTATTTTCTTAACTTGAACTACACTAAAATTGTTACTTGAGAATAAAGCTAACAAAAGTATTTTCGTTGAATTTCAACGTTATTTTATGTGTACGCAATTCGTCTTTAATCAATAGTCTGATTTAGTAAGAATGTGTCTGGATTGTTACAAATGTATATAATGTAAATCAGATAAAATTCAGTTTGAAAACTCGATTATATATATATATATATACATATATATATATATATATATATATATATATACGGTGAGACTGTAATTTATGGACGATCTTTGAGCGATGCCAAAGTGACTTTGAGAGTGTACACCTAACAACTTAATTACTAGGACCAAATGAGTGTTATGAACCAGTGTGAGGACTTAAAATTATGATTCACAGTTGATAGTTAAGGTTAGGAATTAGATTTAGGATTTTCATTACCAACTGACATCAGCTATAATGCCAAAAAGCTATTTAGCCAAATGGATGAATAAATTCCGCGCCAAAATCAGAGACCTGTTATCTTATACTTGATTGGTTCATCCATAAATTATAGTCACGCGATATGTATATATATATATTATACAAACGGTATTTCTGATATACACAATTTCCTGGCAAAACCAGTAATTAAATCTCTATAACAATTGTTACTAACATCTATGCGAAATAATGTCTGGGAATAATTTGTGGGAAATGAAAAATATATTTTTATTTGTCTATAATGTCTAGATTAATCATGACGTCAATAAAAAATATATAATAATAATAATAACCATTACAGTCCTAATAAGTAATTCTATTCATCAAAGTTATTTTTTTCAAATTAATCAGAAAAAAACAAAAAAAAATTATTGGTAAATGTTAAATGAATAAATCTATCATGTTCGTTTTTGGGATTCTGTGGAAAACTGATTGTTTCTTTTATCATGTTAAACAACAACTTTCGATTTGTCTTGTTTTGTTCCTTTTCTTCTCTACAAGGAATCTTGATTTATGTTTGTATGTTATTGTAATTACAAAAAAACTTCAATGTTAGTAAAGAGTACAAAAATAAGTGTTTTTTTCTTGTTCAATTGCTCAGAATAATTTTCAATAATTTCGATAAAATATTCATACTAAGTTTGAAATTCTAGAGTCTTGACTGATGTTGTCAGTTTAACCATTGTAGTAAAACTCCTAAATAAGGATAGAAAAGTTGATCAGTTTAATAAATTAAACTGGTTCAATAAAAGCTTAAATTAGTTGATAAGTGTTTGATTGTTATAATCAAATCAACTTCGAGAAGATTACGGTTACATCGTTTAATAATCACATTGAAAGATTTTAAACTGATTTAATTGACATCACGAGTCAATGTAAAGTTCATAAATTTTCTTATTAAGAACATTGATTCTTCTAGAACATATTCACTACTGAGGAGTCCCACAGTAGGACGAAACGGCCGTCCAGTGCTTCCAGGTTTTGCTTGATGGTCTAGATTCAAATGACTCACGCTTTCAACTATGAAAATTTCTAAGGTATTTAGGCGATTTTTTATTTTAACAATGAAATTACCTCAATAAATATACCTTAATTAACGTATGATTTACAGAAGTCTTTGTTCATTTGTTTGTTAAGTTTACAATCGGAAAACATTTATACGAAATTATTTTCAGATAAAGGTGTTTTATTCAATTAAAGCACAACAGACGAATATCTGTCAGCCTTAAACAAACTCTGTTGATTAGATCTTTTTGATGTTTTTACTTGAATGTTTGGATGTGATTTATTATTTATACTGGATTTATGTCTATGCTTATACAAAGAATTATTTTTACTTCAGTGATTACATCTCTTTCATACAGGAAACAATTTCAATAATTGAAAAATTGTCTTTGAATGAATGTGATTATATAATAGCTTATACTAATCATTATTATTATTACCATGCATTTTTTCCAAATCTTATTTTTACAATTACGTCACATATACATTTGTTTGTGAACACTTCCGTTCTATTATTCCTCCTAATTTCAATTTTATTGTATGAGCATTTCAGTATTCAATACAGTACGTAAAATTCCTTTGTTACCAGATTTCTTCTGTTTATACTTGTTACTCATGGTTGCAATTAAGTGTAGATTCCTTAATTTTCCTTCTCTTCATTAATTAAACAGTAAAAGATAGTTAAATGTTACTTTTAATTAATGTACCATAAATTTTCATCTTTCTGTATACATTTCTTTTTTTCCCTGTTGTAATCGTTTTTGATCACATTTTTTCCCCTTAAAGTTATTCAAATTACAAACATTACATTGTTTAGTCATGCCGTATACAAATGTACAGTTGATGAAGCTGAATATGAGTAAGAATTAGTTTAGTTTCATCTTTAATGCATATAATTTAAATAATTATGTATATATATACATATCACTCTTTATTCGTGAAGTTTATTGAATGATCATATATGCTTACGTTTTGTGTATGTGATCTTGGAGTACATTTTTTCATTTTCATCTTGTTTTTATTACTATATTGATTTCGAGTATGTTTTCCTTCAAAAGTATTATTGTTGTGTGTTATATTCTCGTTGTTGTTGTTGTTATTGTTGTGGTTGTTGCTTCCCAGTTCTCTATGAGATTCCCAAAAGAATTGTTCAGCTCTCAGTTATTTAAATTATTTCAATAGTTGTACACACGGTTGAATATTCAATTTTATTTTAAAAAAAGTTTCCGTTTTATTCAAACCGTTTGAAAATCACTTATTACTGCATTTAAATAGTTAGCTCAACAAAATAACTTATTAAGTTAAGTTGGAATGAAATAAAAAGGCTTTATAAAGTGCTATTCTTAATGATACATTCTATGGATTAGTATCACTGTACATAAACAATTATTTATAAATTCGAACTGTTTTGTTTATATTATCAAGTATTCGCTCTTTAACATGGAATGTGTAAACTTCAGTAATGTTAAGTTTTATATTTGTTTTTAAAGGTGAAATTTACGTCCATTTTATATGAGTTCATTCTTATTGTTTATATGGTAACAATTTGAGTGGAAAGCATACAATGAAATAGAATATGTGATGGAGCGTGAAGAAACATGCCTATTTTATCCTCAGAGTAGTATAAATACAAAAAGCACTATTTTACAATGTGTTTTTTATCGATAGTAGCAATAATTTTCAGAGCATGACAACGGAAAACGAAATAATAAGTATCACAGAGATTTTCTTACTAATAACAAACTGTGAAAATACTTGATTAATCTTTAGAAATTAACTTTATAGAGTGCCATGGAAATTAGGCAATTACCTTTATTATAAAAATAAATTACAAAATAGGATAAGATAATATTGAGATAAACGTTTTGTCATAAAGGATCTAAAAACATGAATAAATCTTAGTATTGTTTGTTTCAAACTTCCCATTGATGGTTAGGACTGCAACTGGTAAATCTCTAATTGGCATATGTGCATACTGTGTGTATTGCCTTGATATAGCCTTAATTTACGAGCATTGTTAACAAAGATGGATAGTGGCTAGCAGTGGAATCGAGGACGCGTTTCGTCCTATTTGGGACTCGTCAGCTGGGTGTACCTGCATCTCAGAGTTGATGTACAGTCTGGGACTCGAACCTAGTACCTTTCGCTTCAAACGCCATCGAGATATCCACTCAGCTACTGAGTCCTGATAGCCACTTGCTTGTGCAGAGTGAACATCAACTCTGAGATGCAGGTACATCCAGCCGACGTGTCCCAAATAGGACGAAACGCGCGTCCTGGATTTCATTGGTAGCCACTATCCATCTTTTCTTACAATGAATACATTTGTTTAGAGTATGTTAATTGAGAAGAGAAGGAATAGGTGATAATTTGAGAAAGTTAGTGATTGTGTCTATTGTAGGAGTAGAGGTTGAGTAATTTTATTTAGTTTACATAGTTTTAACCTCTGTATGTAAATAAAATCTCGAAGAATGTGAAAGTTAACTGCTTTCGGCAGGTAATTTTTCATCTGGTATAGAAGTTTAAATGGTTAGGGTTTTTTTGATCGATTGATCTGTATGTTCATGAGATATCCATTGTTGATTTTTTATGAATCCACTACTGTCTCTTTTCAACCATGCAGTTGATGTCTAGTGCCACAAGAAAAAATACGAAACTATCTATGTCCGGGGTCTCTTCATCCAGTCTACTGGTAAATATTCGTGGACTAAAGTATATCCAACTTAAAATTGTTAAGATCTAGAAACCTCTCCTTTAAGTCGGTTTCTGTCTGTCACCTTCTAGGTCAATTTTCACCATATATATGTTTTTTTACTGAATCCCAGCAAAGTTTGAATTTATCATTTTCTTCGAAAATGTTTGGCTAGTATACGTCCCCGATTAGTAGTTATTTTAGGGGCGTAAATTATTCTATGATCTCGTGTCTACAAATAATATATAATTGTTTCTACACATTGTCGTGAATGGAATCGTCGAAAATAGATTTCTTTTACTAAATTAATCATTTGTTTGATGAGAATTTATTAATAACATTAATCTTGAAAATTTATGAGAATTTTTAACCAACGGGTTTACTTACACTTCGCTCTTCGAAAAACTAACCAGTTTTCTGATGTTTTGTCAAATCTATAAACTATCTCGACATATATATCTGTTTATTCTGAAATAAATACGTTAACTGTGTATGTTCATTAAATTATTTAAAGTTAAAACACGAAGTTCAGTGAAGGGATCTCTTTTCAACGAATTTATTATCAAGCTGTACAATCGTATACATATGAAAATGTTTTGTTAAAGTACTAATTCCGTTTCCCCTTTACTTATATGTTATATTCTCATTATTTTATTCATGAATACTCATCATATCACCTTATTTAGTTTTACATCTCTATGATCTTTAACGACCTTTAATTATTGTAACCGAAACATTTTAATCATCTTATTCTATTCACTAAATCTATTGTTAATACTCGTATTACGTAATCTAGTATTATAATCTTGGTTATTAGTGTTCACAATTCCTCACGGAATTAGTACTTTAACAAAACATTTTCATATATATACACGATTGTACAGCTTGATAATAAATTCGTTGAAAAGAGATCCCTTCACTGAACTTTGTGTTTTAATTTTGATGTTTAAATAGGAATTATTTAAAGTTGGCATTGGTTTACTTTTTTTAAGAAGAAAGAACCATTAAATTGTAGTTCTTATACATTTAGATATGTCAAAACATGTTCAATTGACCAAACTGTAAAATATTATTCTAGAAGCAAACTTTTATTTATCACTTATGTAATGTTCAGGTCAACAAGTAACAATATTTACAAAAGGTTAGTATTATATCCAGAAGCAGGTTTATTTGTAAATAGCTTATATTTTAAATGGAATTGAATACATTTCATTCATGTTGAAGTACATTTAATAACTTTCATGTTTGATATAATAGCAACAAATCAATTAATATATTGTTTTGAAAAGAAAGATATCAAGTTTTAAGCTTAGCCAATAGAGTGAATCCTACTACTAGCTATCTTTAGTATTTCAATCAACTTGTTATTTAGTTTCAAATACATTCCGTTTCTTTAAATTTCTGGTCCTTTAAAACGTTTATCGTTAAAATATTTAAAAAGTTTTGTCAGTCTTTAGACAAAATAGAGGAATTTTTAAGAAATGTAACCCTTTTACTATTTCATTGATCCTTACTATCAGTTTGTAGCATTTCTTATGAGTAACTTCATAGTACTAAGTGTTTTTCTCTGATTAATTAAACAGTAAAATCTTTTAGCCCAATTATTAAAAATTCATTCGCGTAACTTACAGAAAATCAAATTATTTCAATGATCTAATGATAACTTATTTTCCTACTGAGGATTATCAAAGAAGTCAGTTGTCTCAGAGTAAAGATTAAACTAAAGTGACAAATGATAAATTAACCGGTATGACTACCGTTGGACTTAACTAAGTTGATAGGTTAAAACGTTTCATAAGTGAATACCTATTAAAAAAATAAATAGAGTAATGTACCAGTTTACATAAGATATACCTCACATATATACAAATCCTTAACACTGAATTAATTAAATATTATAGTGATAATGAAAGATTATTTTTAAACTAATTAATTTAAACTTTGATTATCAGGTCCAGTTTATGTCTTCAGTTGTCAATTTTACTTTCTGCCATGTGGATAGCTATCTTTTAACATGTCACCCGTTATTAGGCATGAATATTAGTCGGATAGTAAATGCAACCAAGGTTTAAAATGTTTCGTTCAGATTTTTAAATTCTGGTTTAATAAATTTAACATCGTCTTCACGAATCAGAGCACACTAACGTATATAAACTCTAAACTTGCCTCAATTGTCCCAATACCGTCTAGAATCTGAGTTTTAGCTAGTTTGATGTTCCATTCGCGATATTGTCGTAGATATTGATTCCCCAGCCTCTAAAACAAACGTATAACTACTAAAAGTATCAATCAGCAAATTCATAATCAGATTTTACAACAGGGTAATTCATTTTTAGGCTGGTTATACAGGAAAGTTAAACGCCATCTTTGCAGATTATAACCAAGATATCACAGAATAATACAGTAGCACAACCGTAATGGTATCAACAATCCTAATTGATCATTCACCCTGTATGTATATATTTGTATTGGTCGATAACCAATTATGTTTAACAAGAACAGGTCAATTCCGACTTACTTCGATTACATGACTGTGAAATTCATTATTACCAAAGATAGCATGTATTACAAGATCTCAATCACACTGACTTCTAATATAATGGGAAGGGACTACCAAAATATATGAAGTTTGTTACTCAGCAATCCAGGCGTGCACACTATTGTTAATGAAATTTACTTGATCAATGCCACACTGTTCATAACATGACCAATTAACCTCCATTTATCTGGGAGCTTTTTCATTCTTCCCATTTACATTGACGCTAATTTTCTGAGAGTTCATAAGAAAGGTATACAAGGTCACCTACTTTCACGTAATAAGATCCAGACATGGTTAAAATCCAAAATCTCGTACCGAACTACAATTAATATATATATAATTTGTAACCGATTTTAAGTTCTTATCAACAAATATATATTTTCCAAAAGTAAGTTTACTGAAACCGGAATAATATAACTAGATGAAAATATACTCCTTAAAATTGGGCGTCAAACAAAATAGTTGAGTACATGTGTTGACTTACGTATTATCGTTTTTTCATATGTCAACTAAACTATGACTTTTCTAATTGACTCAATTGATCCTAATGTAATAAACTGGGCTGATTTATGAACTCTTACACTAATTCCATATTAGTAATTTCCAAAACATATACATAATGTTGATGGTGAATATTTGCATTATTTTCGAATTATGCTTTTACATAATGTATGTACATATTTTTTTTATAACCCTATATAATTTTATTTTATCCAGTTTTATTTTTCATTTTTATTCTTCTTTCATTATGCATGCATTTATTTACAATAATTTCTTGGCTGCAATTATTCTCGTTGACCTGGTTTATTCGCTCGCCCACTCGTTCGTTCATTCGTTCGTTCATCCATTCGTTCCTACTCACTTTAACCTACTACTATTTTTCATTATTCCTACCGTTTGATGATAATGATAATACAATACTGTTGGCATGTACAACCACTTACACATATAATCTCTGATGAATGTTGTTCACTGGATGATTTAATGATAAATTTGCACAATCTCTCTATATATATACATATATGTTATGTATCTGCTATGCCTCGTCATATTATACTCCTCTATTTAGTTCGCCAGTATACTCAGTTATGCTTACACAATAACAATCGTTATAACTGTGTTGTGGATGAATTAGAAACTGAGTAAGTCTCATTCATTATTGTATTATTAGATTATCATGATCACTGCATATACATACTTTATATTCTTTATTCATTCATAAAGTATTAGTGTTGTTAAAATTTTATAAAAATCTTTGTGTTTTAAATATACGTTTACATATACCTAATTGTGCATGTTAGTTATTTCTCACATTCATATTATTCATTGTTTAATATAAGTGACATGCTAATAAAGCGAATTTTGGCAACATGTACATTGTAACTGGAGTTTATTTACATTTAAAACAGTTAACGAACTTCATCACATTCATTTGTGATTTCATTGTGAATGATTTTAGAAATTATTCTGAATTCAATCATACACTTATTGTATTTTACAACAAATTATAAATATAACATTTCACGTAATAATATACGTATAATATATGATTAGGATAATACATTTTATACCTTTGATTAGAGCTATTTGTTTCCGTTTATTGTATTTCACTCAACAACAACAACAACAAAATTCTTTCATAAACATATTCATTATTTATTGTAAAATAATGATAAGCTATTTCTATAAATACTTCATTTTTGTATCGATCGTTTAAATTTCCCTATCGATGTTTAGGATTGCAATTGATTAGTCTCTTGTTGGCATATGTGCATCCTGTGCGAGTAACCTCGGTATTGCCTTAAGTCACAAGCATTATAAACAGAGATGACGGTGGCTAGAAGTGGAAACCATGACGCGCGTTTCGTCACATTTGGGTCCCAGAGCAAACATGAAATATCAGACGCAGGAACATTCGGCTCAAGAGTCCAAAATAAGACAAAACTCACGTCCTTGATTCCATTGCTAGCCACCACCATCTCTGGTTTATTTCTATCATTATTTAACAATGTAATTTGATAATATTGTCAATTAATTATTGTCTTAATCTGCTATAATAGAGAAGTATACTATTCGCATTCGCATGTGTAGTTGACGATCTAAATTGATACTTCTGGATCTTTCAAAGCTAGTTTACGTTAAAAAAAAATAATAATGAGGTCGGAAATGACTAGATATCAAGAGACAAAACAACCACTTAGCTATTATTAATACAACCGAATGAATATTAATGTTCGTTGGTCACTCAACAGTTAATAAATTTGGGACTTCACTTCGTTAACATTGAGTTAATATTGAAATTGTGTCGAAATTGTATAATTTAGATATTATTCAATAAAAAGTGTACATATTGTTTGCCAAGATTACTAAATCGATAAATTATAGTTACAGTGAGAAAAAATTCATAATATAACGCCCATATATTATTTTAAGTGGTAAATATCTTTTAAAGTTCCAATATTTATTGTTTTTCTAATTAAAAAGGAATGTTTTTATATACAAAATCATTAGTAAATTGGAAAATACCCTTCACTTATTATGATCATTATTCAACAATAACATTTCTTTAATAATTACTTAAACTTTACTGTAATACCTATTACTAATTTTTCTAGTTTTTTACAAACAATATGTATTACACTATTACGATTTTGGCGAGATTATAATTTATGGACGACCTTTGAACGAATTTCAAGTGACCTTGAAAAATATTACCCAATCAGTAAACAGTCAGCATAAAGTAAAAATATAATATAGTAAACCAAAGAATTAAAGTCGATATATTTCTTTTATATGGTCCAAAAACTTGTGAAGATTAGAAAGAGGTTCAAAGGTTCTAAAATCGTAATGCATAAGTTAGAGGAACTCATCCATTTTGCTCCATAGTAGTCAGTCTATGGAGCCATGATAAGGTCGCAAAAACTCTCTCAGCCTCGATCACATAACTTCAATATTGTTTGTGTGTACTCCGGTTGTATAAGCTTGTTATTTTCATTACGCATATATCTTTACAATGTTCATATCACTGAATAGCGGAGGTTTCAGTAACATCTGTGAATATTTCAGCCAATATTACTAGTGCTTTTATTATACAGTTCGCTGCACTTATTATAATTTGCCTTAGTCTCAATCTGGATCGAGAGAAAAAAGTTTCTATTCTAGCAGACATCTTCCTCCAACATGTATTACATCGAAGGACAACATCACAGAAGTCTGTACAAGGTCTACAAGTCATTTGATTACCGCAATTACAAATAAAGGGACTCCTCAGTAGTTCCATTTATTATATCCGCTTAATTATCACATCTCTAAAATCCCCTGTGAACCCATCGTACATGAGCATCAGGTACTGAAATTGACGCCGCAACCCTGAAACCCATTAAACGCTTCTGATTGGATCGTCCATAAATTATAGTCTTGCCATGATTTCTGTGAATACATTCGAAAGATTTCGATTATTATGAATATTAAATCAAACAGGGTATCTTTCTAAGCCTTACAAACTCAATATTTTAATAAATATTGTACTTCATGGAGGATGACATTGTTAAGCCTATACATTGTTTCCAGCTTTCACTTTATCAAAGGATTCATTGTAGCAATACTTGTGATTCATGCCTCGGCTCAAGTTATTTCAAATAACTAATTCTAAAGAGTGTCATTTAGCTTAATTTTGAATATAGTTGATTACTGGTTTCGTATTTACTAAAATAATTCATTTTCAACCACTAGATTGTAAATACAAATTCTGTTTATTAATTTTAAGTTTGAGTAGTATCATTATGTTTTATACCACGCATTCAAGCATAATAGAATGAGGATATCGATTCCCTAATCCAAACAATTTGTATGATTACTTATATAGAATTTTAATTATGGGAAGTAATTTGTGATCACGTATATATTAACATAATTACTATGAACGAGAAAAATCTCTCTGAATATTCAGGATACAAAATGAGTTCATTAATAGTAATTAGCTTTAGTAAAAACTACATTGACTGATACAGAATATCTAAAAAAGAATTAAATTTTTTTGCTATCAATGTTCTGTTCATTTGAAAGTCAAAGTACGGATTTTCTAGTCATTAAGCGATCTCATTATGTGATTGATTAGCTTTTTTCTCAAATCCTAATAATAATATTTAATAATTGATTGTTGAAAAATCTAAACAAATTAATTAGTAAAATGTTTTATTCCAGTAAGCTTTTCAGCATAGCTTTAAACTAGTACAACTGAATTTTAAGATTAGGAATAAAAAAAAACATGTCGGTTAAATAATGGATACAATTGATTGAGAGCAATTAAATATTAGAATTAATGATGATAGTTATGATGATGATGATAACGAATATTTAGGAAAATAATTCAAACTTCATATGAACAATGTATTTATAATGTTGAAAAGGTTTTATTCAATCAATACGTTGTTATGAAGTGAATAGATTACTTAGCAATTAATGTAAGAGCCGAAAATTCTTGTGAACTGGTCACATGCTAAGATAAAGTTTCTAGATATCAAGAAGCAACATATATAATTCAAACCTAAAAAACGAACATGCAGTCATTGTGGACCCTAAAATATTTAGAAATCAATTTACCATGTTTCACTACAATAAATCTTTTACTGTTAGATTATTCTGATATTATTATTATTCTGTTATTATTATATATTAGACTTTAAGATGAATAATTTTCAGACAAATAAGTTTCACCGTTAGATGCCGACTCAGTGGTCTAGAGGTTAAGCGCTCGCTCTCAAGACTGATAGGTCCTGGGTTCAAATCTCGAAAGGCGGGATCGTGTATGAGCACTGCTGAGTAGTTCCACAATAGGACGAAACGGCCGTCTAGTGCTTCGATGTTTTCCATAGTGGTCTAGCTTCAATTGACTCATGATCTCAACTATTAAAATAAGTTTCACTCATATTATTTAGTACTTAGTGTTAATCGTTGTTTACTGATCAAATTTCATTACTTTCTACTGTTGTTATAAACTTATTTAATATCAAAGAAATGTCATTATGATATCGAGTAACGTATACCATTGACCTCATCATAGGAGTGATCGATGGGATGCGGATAATTACTAGGGCTAGATGATATAATGTTCGTTAGTATTCAGCAAAAATTAATGCGAACATCTCATCCTTATAAAAAGAGAGTTACTGCCCAAACGATTGAATATTAATCACTGTGAATGTGATACTGACTGACATAAGACCTCATCCCACGAAAATGATTAAATTCTCTTAGGATTATAAATACACCTTAGACATAGTATGTGTTATTGGAATTTCTTCTGAAAATTTTCAAACTTAATTCAAAGCAGTGATCGTACGTTTGATAAAAAAGTATCATCAAGTGTAAATACATTTCTTTTTTATAATTAATAAATATTATCACTGCATGTGTATGACGTCTCTTTTTTATTATTAATATCATCATTATCATTAGTATTGTTGTAGTAAACAAGAACTCCAGTGAGGAAGACCAATTTATTGTTGAAAGTAAAATGACAGAACGCTTTCGTGAGATATAAAAACTATACATTCAATATATAATTTACGCATCTTCCATCAGTTGTTCTTTACATGCTTCATGATTTTTTCAGTTGTGTTATTATCACAGTTAATTTCTGTTTCTGTTTCTGTTCTCTCCAATTGAATATTCTCAATCTTCTAATGGCATGCATTCTACAACCGATTGGTAACAAACACCACAATATCATTCATTAATATTATCATGGTTTTGTAGAATGATTCTGATAAGTTTAAATTCATTCTAATTATTATTTTCTAACCATTTATTTTGAGTATTATTTACGAAATTTATCATTTGTTTACTTTTTAATATTACTTTGGTTGATAGTGAGTCATTTCCTATTTTACCAAGTCAAACGGGTTGGTGTAAAGTATATAAACTACGTCCACTACTTGCTAATAACCGACATAAACGTGGTTTAGCATTAGATGGTAAATTAAAACATGAAGATACTAATCTAGCTTCATCCACAATGTAAGTTTTTGGTTATTTGTATTGTTATTTTAAAATAATAATGTTTACTGTTGAATTTTAACCGGATTTTGTTTAGATACTCAATGATTCAATGATATTGTGTTTTTATTGTGACAACTTTAAACTGCCTAGGCTTTATATTGATTATCTTCATCTATTTAACACTTGAATGCTCCACGTTTAATCCTTTGTAGGGTAATTATTTCCACTGTTTTAGATAAAAAGTTTATTTACAACATCGTAGCATAGAATAAACGTTGTATTCAGTTGTAATTGATTTCATTATAAAAGAAAAACAATCTAATCAGAACATTATCTACACAAGCTGCAACATCAACCTTAAATATTTAATTTTTATATTTTGGTTTAGAAAATATTGTCATAAGCAATATCTGACATAAATCTTCTATCTATTCGTTTTCGTTGTTGCTTTAGATTGTTTCATATAAAGTATGCAATCACTTATTTACTTAGTTGCTTACGCCTGTTATGCCTCGTGTGTCAGCATAGGTCACCCACCAGAAAGTATGACATGAGTTAATGAAAATCAATAATTTCTAAATATCTATATGGCTATAATAACATAGTTCATCCTATTCTTTGTTAAACAAAGTTATTAACACTTTTTAAGTTGGAAATACATGATAGAACATGATATCAATTAAATAAATTAGCAGTTATACATATTCTATTAATAAATAATCCAATAGCAAAAGTAAAATCAAACAACATAACCCGGGATCGTGGATGCACACCGCTGAGTAGTCCCACAATAGGACGAAACGGCCGTCTAGTGCTTCCATGTTTTCCATGGTGGTCTAGCTTCAATTGATTCATGATCTCAACTATATAAAATTTTAAACAATAATTTGAGAATATTATTGTTATTATTATTATTCTGATTGTATACTCCAAAATTATAATTATTTCAATCTGATTCATAATGGTGAAGATATTTTCAAACTAAGATAAAATCATTATGTCAGTGCATTTCGGTTATACATTATTTTGATACTAGTGTAGTAAACAAGAAGACGGGTGGCGACGATCGAATGTATTTAAGCAAAAATTACAAACTATCTTACTAAGATCTGATAACCATATAGCAAACAGTTAATTTGCAAAATAACAATCAATTGTCTCAATCTTCATTGTTCCTTCTGTAAATATCAATCCATCTTCTCTCATTTCATTGTTCATGCATTTTCATACCGATTGCGCTTCATTCCTGTTCGTTTCTTATCGATCTTCTGCCAAAATAAATTCTGTCTGACCATCACCATATACTACTTATGTGGATATAAGTAGACCGCATTACATGGCTATTTGTTGATTCTTTCCCATTTACAGTTGTGTGCTAATAATTGTTGTTCATAACTGAAAGTCACTCCGAATGAGTTAGTCTCAAGATCTTAGAAATTAACTTCAAAGGGTCGACTCTGGTAAATACTGGATATTATTTATCTAAATATTGAGTGGTTTTAGTGCAGTTTTACTCGGCTTTGGATTTGTGTATCATGAATAAATTCACATACTTCTTTCGAGTTCCAGATTTTTTTAAAACTAAAACTACTTTCTTGTCTAAATAATCGAGATTATTCTGGACTTCTTCAGGGTAATAATCAAAATCAAAATCATCAAAGAAATATATAGTGTTTTTTTACCGACCATATCAAAATCTATACTACGTTAAACCAATCATATTTGGATGTTGAATTTTTGTAAACCGGATAATCTGAGTCAGTTAAATGAGAATCATGTGAAAAGTTCACGATGGGAAATAAAAGAAGACTGGATGAATTGTGTGTGTGTATGTATGTGTGAGAATGAGTTATTAATGAATGATATTCGATGGTAATATGTTTCTATATAAAGTAAAAGTAAAAGTGAAAATAGAAGATTGAAAAGTTGTTTCTGAATCATTGAATTGCAAATAAAAATGAGAATCATCAAGTACATAATTGTGATGCTAAAGATAACTCATATTGATTTCAGTTGAAATAAAAATTTATGTGAAATAAACAGGTTGAATAAAGAAAGAAAGGGTCCAATTACTTGTTGATGAATATTTGCCACATGGTTGCTAGCTGAATACCATCCTTAATGTTTAGGCTGTTTGTATTCGTCCATATATACAGCGCTTCTGCTTAATATTGAAGCCTTTATTAAGTATTTTGGCCCCTTCAAAATTAATCCTGTGTCCCGTTTCTAACGCATGTAACGCTACTGTAGACTTATTATCAAGTTTCCTTACGTCAACCGAAGTTTTGGGAACATTTTTCAAACACTTTTTGTGTTCCTTGTGAGGATATAAGTAGACCACACCACACTAGTTGTAAAAGCAATTTATTTTCCCTCTTATCAATTATACACATTCAATTATAACATAATAATTCTGACTGAAGTAGATTCTTATTTTGATTTCTTTCTAATTTTATTATATACCAACAGTATATGCAATCCGAACCATAAAGAAAATCTTGGCATGACTGTTCAATATCGTGTAAAAGTTCGATTAGTATTAGGATTCGTGTCAAGGTGAGAAGGTTATACATTTTTATTTATTAATTTTTATAAACTATTCATTCATCTATTTCCTTCAATATATATTCTAAAACAATCACTTTATTCAACTTGATTGATTCCTTATGAAGGTAAGGTTTCTAAGAATTATTTGATATATTAGCATAATATATTTCGAACAGTGTGGTCACATATTCATTGATTATGACATATATATAATAGAAATAAAAGTCAACTATATAATTGGAAACATAGAAAATAACGTGATAAGTTAGAAAGAAATCATAATCCACCTATCTGGATATTAATCAATATCTGTATGTTAGTATGTCTTCTTCAAGTCTATAACTAGGAGTTAATTAAATTGTTTATTGATTTATTAATAATATTGATCTTTTTTGTTGAAAAATAACCCAAGAAGTATGCATTCATTATCGAGATTATTCGAAGTAAATGCTACATTTAGTAAAGGACTCACATTGGTTAATCATTTTGACATATGTCGATTACATGGAAATTGCCTCAGTATAACTATTATGTTTCAAGTTACTTAGAATTGATCGATAGTGACTATCAACGAAGTTTAATATCCGCTTTTCGTTCTATTTGGGACTCATCAACTGGATGAAACTATATGCAAGTGTTGATATTCTCAGTGGAACTCGACTGAGCTTTCTCTGAATGATGTATTCTTTGTATTGATGAATTATAAAAAGGATAGTCTTTATTTACATAACTTAATCGATAATTATTCGTGGCTTATTTTTACTTCATATATTTTGTGGTAAGTTGAAGTTAATTGTTTGAAGAAAGTTATTTCGTAAGTATCATAGTTAGCTACCAAAACTGTAAATACGAATCTGTGTGAATAGTTTCCATTTACTAAAAGTTTGTCTTTCTCATGTAACTTGAAATTATTTACTTTGGTACTTATGTGTTCACTTTTCGTATATATACTTCAAATGGATGTTCTATTCACTACAATCATTCATACGCAACATAGAAACTGACACATATGTGAAACGCTTCAAGTTACCACATCATATAATTGCTGTTAGTAATTACAGTAATACTGGTGATAGAATGGGTTTGAAAAATGAGTTGTGATATAAATGTGCAACATGGCACCAAAACTCTGTATATCATGGAAGATAAAATTCAACATTACTACCTATTCATAACAATTTCATACATTATCTCGAACCTTCGATTGAGATAATAACAAGGGCTTAAACGATGAAATCTGCATCTATCAACAAGAGTGTATTGTTAAACTTGCTTCTTCAATAACTGATATACTACTTATATATTGGAATGATTTGTTTATTTGAGATGATAATAATATTTATTTCAACATTTATTTCAGCTATTAAAATCCATGTTACCCTTACAAGTATCGAATGAGGATGTATTGTTTTCATTTAAACAAACAAGGATTAGCACTTTGTATCTTGCTGGTATTCAGTAGAAAAATAGCTTTAGTTATTCATCGAAGATAAAAAGATAATAACATATGACTGAATAGATTGAGGATAGTTCTTTCTAATTCAGTTGTGACTTAGATAATATTATTATTATTATTACGTCGACTAAATTCCTGTTTATAATTTTTCCAAGTGATGTCAGCGTGGAGCTTCCATTCACACTAACTCATCCAAAACCTGATTCAGAAGTCAATGGTACTTCATCAAAACTAGTTATTGATGATGATAATGATGTTCTACATCCTTTATTAACTGGAACAGATGACAGATTAAAAAATAGTCAGCATATTTTGCAACAATCCCAGTTACATTCAAATGAGCAAGTTTCATCTGATCATAATGTAAATACTACAGATGATTTAATTAAATTGGATGATGGAATAAATGACACAATAAAGTGGCTACAACAAATGACACTACTAAAAATTTCTTTATTTGTAGTTACGAATATAAATTGACTTGTAGACCTTGTGCAGACTACCGTGATGTTGTCCCTCGATGAAATATATGTTGAAGGAAGACGTTTGCTAGAATAGGAATCTTTATCGCTCGATCCAGATTGAGACTAAGGCATATTATAATAATTGCCGCGAACTGTATAATAAAAGCACCAGTAACATAGGCTGTAATATTCGCAGATGTTACTGAAGCTTCGGCTATTCAGTGGCATGAGTGTTGTGAGGACATTTCCATAATAAA